>NC_071088.1:142780832-142788332 GCF_027358695.1 Spea bombifrons | reverse complement strand
GCCTGGGAATACCAGGTGTTGTAGGCTTTTTCTTTTCTCACAGTCCGGGGAGAGCTTTTTGCCATGTGTTTCTTGCTCATCATCAAAGCTTTAAACCCTTATTTGAACCTTCTCACCTTCTCTGTCCTGTCCCAGGGCTTATAATTCTTTCTGTCTGACGACAAGCAGCAGCAGCAGCAGCAGCAGCAGCAGAAGCAGAAGCAGAAGCAGAAGCAGAAGCAGAAGCAGAAGCAGAAGCAGAAGCAGCAGCAACAGAATAAGAGAAGTAAAATAAAAAACTTTCACACCTGCGGCCATACCACCCTGAAAGCGCCCGATCTCGTCTGATCTCGGAAGCTAAGCAGGGTTGGGCCTGGTTAGTACCTGGATGGGAGACCGCCTGGGAATACCAGGTGTTGTAGGCTTTTTCTTTTCTCACAGTCCGGGGAGAGCTTTTTGCCATGTGTTTCTTGCTCATCATCAAAGCTTTAAACCCTTATTTGAACCTTCTCACCTTCTCTGTCCTGTCCCAGGGCTTATAATTCTTTCTGTCTGACGACAAGCAGCAGCAGCAGCAGCAGCAGCAGCAGCAGCAGCAGCAGCAGCAGCAGCAGCAGCAGCAGCAGCAGCAACAGAATAAGAGAAGTAAAATAAAAAACTTTCACACCTGCGTCCATACCACCCTGAAAGCGCCCGATCTCGTCTGATCTCGGAAGCTAAGCAGGGTTGGGCCTGGTTAGTACCTGGATGGGAGACCGCATGGGAATAACAGGTGTTGTAGGCTTTTTCTTTTCTCACAGTCCGGGGAGAGCTTTTTGCCATGTGTTTCTTGCTCATCATCAAAGCTTTAAACCCTTATTTGAACCTTCTCACCTTCTCTGTCCTGTCCCAGGGCTTATAATTCTTTTTGTCTGACGACAAGCAGCAGCAGCAGCAGCAGCAGCAGCAGCAGCAGCAGCAGCAGCAGCAGCAACAGAATAAGAGAAGTAAAATAAAAAACTTTCACACCTGCGGCCATACCACCCTGAAAGCGCCCGATCTCGTCTGATCTCGGAAGCTAAGCAGGGTTGGGCCTGGTTAGTACCTGGATGGGAGACCGCCTGGGAATACCAGGTGTTGTAGGCTTTTAATTTTTTCTCACAGTCCGGGGAGAGCTTTTTGCCATGTGTTTCTTGCTCATCATCAAAGCTTTAAACCCTTATTTGAACCTTCTCACCTTCTCTGTCCTGTCCCAGGGCTTATAATTCTTTCTGTCTGACGACAAGCAGCAGCAGCAGCAGCAGCAGCAGCAGCAGCAGCAGCAGCAGCAGCAGCAGCAACAGAATAGGAAAAGTAAAATAAAGAGCTTTCACACCTGCGGCCATACCTCCCTGAAAGCGCCCGATCTCGTCTGATCTCGGAAGCTAAGCAGGGTTGGGCCTGGTTAGTACCTGGATGGGAGACCGCCTGGGAATACCAGGTGTTGTAGGCTTTTAATTTTTTCTCACAGTCCGGGGAGAGCTTTTTGCCATGTGTTTCTTGCTCATCATCAAAGCTTTAAACCCTTATTTGAACCTTCTCACCTTCTCTGTCCTGTCCCAGGGCTTATAATTCTTTCTGTCTGACGACAAGCAGCAGCAGCAGCAGCAGCAGCAGCAGCAGCAGCAGCAGCAGCAGCAGCAGCAGCAGCAGCAGCAGCAGCAGCAGCAACAGAATAAGAGAAGTAAAATAAAAAACTTTCACACCTGCGGCCATACCACCCTGAAAGCGCCTGATCTCGGAAGCTAAGCAGGGTTGGGCCTGGTTAGTACCTGGATGGGAGACCGCCTGGGAATACCAGGTGTTGTAGGCTTTTTCTTTTCTCACAGTCCGGGGAGAGCTTTTTGCCATGTGTTTCTTGCTCATCATCAAAGCTTTAAACCCTTATTTGAACCTTCTCACCTTCTCTGTCCTGTCCCAGGGCTTATAATTCTTTCTGTCTGACGACAAGCAGCAGCAGCAGCAGCAGCAGCAGCAGCAGCAGCAGCAGCAGCAGCAGCAGAATAAGAGAAGTAAAATAAAAAACTTTCACACCTGCGGCCATACCACCCTGAAAGCGCCCGATCTCGTCTGATCTCGGAAGCTAAGCAGGGTTGGGCCTGGTTAGTACCTGGATGGGAGACCGCCTGAGAATACCAGGTGTTGTAGGCTTTTAATTTTTTCTCACAGTCCGGGGAGAGCTTTTTGCCATGTGTTTCTTGCTCATCATCAAAGCTTTAAACCCTTATTTGAACCTTCTCACCTTCTCTGTCCTGTCCCAGGGCTTATAATTCTTTTTGTCTGACGACAAGCAGCAGCAGCAGCAGCAGCAGCAGCAGCAGCAGCAGCAGCAGCAGCAGCAACAGAATAAGAGAAGTAAAATAAAAAATTTTCACACCTGAGGCCATACCACCCTGAAAGCGCCCGATCTCGTCTGATCTCGGAAGCTAAGCAGGGTTGGGCCTGGTTAGTACCTGGATGGGAGACTGCCTGGGAATACCAGGTGTTGTAGGCTTTTAATTTTTTCTCACAGTCCGGGGAGAGCTTTTTGCCATGTGTTTCTTGCTCATCATCAAAGCTTTAAACCCTTATTTGCAGCAGCAACAGAATAAGAGAAGTAGAATAAAAAACTTTCACACCTGCGGCCATACCACCCTGAAAGCGCCCGATCTCGTCTGATCTTGGAAGCTAAGCAGGGTTGGGCCTGGTTAGTACCTGGATGGGAGACCCCCTGGGAATACCAGGTGTTGTAGGCTTTTAATTTTTTCTCACAGTCCGGGGAGAGCTTTTTGCCATGTGTTTCTTGCTCATCATCAAAGCTTTAAACCCTTATTTGAACCTTCTCACCTTCTCTGTCCTGTCCCAGGGCTTATAATTCTTTTTGTCTGACGACAAGCAGCAGCAGCAGCAGCAGCAGCAGCAGCAGCAGCAGCAGCAGCAGCAGCAGCAGCAGCAGCAACAGAATAAGAGAAGTAAAATAAAAAACTTTCACACCTGCTGCCATATCACCCTGAAAGCGCCCGATCTCGTTTGATCTTGGAAGCTAAGCAGGGTTGGGCCTGGTTAGTACCTGGATGGGAGACCGCCTGGGAATACCAGGTGTTGTAGGCTTTTAATTTTTTCTCACAGTCCGGGGAGAGCTTTTTGCCATGTGTTTCTTGCTCATCATCAAAGCTTTAAACCCTTATTTGAACCTTCTCACCTTCTCTGTCCTGTCCCAGGGCTTATAATTCTTTCTGTCTGACGACAAGCAGCAGCAGCAGCAGCAGCAGCAGCAGCAGCAGCAACAGAATAAGAGAAGTAAAATAAAAAACTTTCACACCTGCGGCCATACCACCCTGAAAGCGCCCGATCTCGTCTGATCTCGGAAGCTAAGCCGGGTTGGGCCTGGTTAGTACCTGGATGGGAGACCGCCTGGGAATACCAGGTGTTGTAGGCTTTTTCTTTTCTCACAGTCCGGGGAGAGCTTTTTGCCATGTGTTTCTTGCTCATCATCAAAGCTTTAAACCCTTATTTGAACCTTCTCACCTTCTCTGTCCTGTCCCAGGGCTTATAATTCTTTCTGTCTGACGACAAGCAGCAGCAGCAGCAGCAGCAGCAGCAGCAGCAGCAGCAGCAGCAGCAGCAGCAGCAGAATAAGAGAAGTAAAATAAAAAACTTTCACACCTGCGGCCATACCACCCTGAAAGTGCCCGATCTCATCTGATCTCGGAAGCTAAGCAGGGTTGGGCCTGTTTAGTACCTGGATGGGAGACCGCCTGGGAATACCAGGTGTTGTAGGCTTTTAATTTTTTCTCACAGTCCGGGGAGAGCTTTTTGCCATGTGTTTCTTGCTCATCATCAAAGCTTTAAACCCTTATTTGAACCTTCTCACCTTCTCTGTCCTGTCCCAGGGCTTATAATTCTTTTTGTCTGACGACAAGCAGCAGCAGCAGCAGCAGCAGCAGCAGCAGCAGCAGCAGCAGCAGCAGCAACAGAATAAGAGAAGTAAAATAAAAAACTTTCAAACCTGCGGCCATACCACCCTGAAAGCGCCCGATCTTGTCTGATCTCGGAAGCTAAGCAGGGTTGGGCCTGGTTAGTACCTGGATGGGAGACCGCCTGGGAATACCAGGTGTTGTAGGCTTTTAATTTTTTCTCACAGTCCGGGGAGAGCTTTTTGCCATGTGTTTCTTGCTCATCATCAAAGCTTTAAACCCTTATTTGAACCTTCTCACCTTCTCTGTCCTGTCCCAGGGCTTATAATTCTTTCTGTCTGACGACAAGCAGCAGCAGCAGCAGCAGCAGCAGCAGCAGCAGCAGCAGCAGCAGCAGCAGCAGCAGCAGCAACAGAATAAGAAAAGTAAAATAAAGATCTTTCACACCTGCAGCCATACCTCCCTGAAAGCGCCTGATCTCGTCTGATCTCGGAAGCTAAGCAGGGTTGGGCCTGGTTAGTACCTGGATGGGAGACCGCCTGGGAATACCAGGTGTTGTAGGCTTTTTCTTTTCTCACAGTCCGGGGAGAGCTTTTTGCCATGTGTTTCTTGCTCATCATCAAAGCTTTAAACCCTTATTTGAACCTTCTCACCTTCTCTGTCCTGTCCCAGGGCTTATAATTCTTTTTGTCTGACGACAAGCAGCAGCAGCAGCAGCAGCAGCAGCAGCAGCAGCAGCAGCAGCAGCAGCAGCAGCAGCAGCAGCAGCAGCAACAGAATAAGAGAAGTAAAATAAAAAACTTTCACACCTGCGGCCATACCACCTTGAAAGCGCCCGATCTCGTCTGATCTCGGAAGCTAAGCAGGGTTGGGCCTGGTTAGTACCTGGATGGGAGACCGCCTGGGAATACCAGGTGTTGTAGGCTTTTAATTTTTTCTCACAGTCCGGGGAGAGCTTTTTGCCATGTGTTTCTTGCTCATCATCAAAGCTTTAAACCCTTATTTGAACCTTCTCACCTTCTCTGTCCTGTCCCAGGGCTTATAATTCTTTTTGTCTGACGACAAGCAGCAGCAGCAGCAGCAGCAGCAGCAGCAGCAGCAGCAGCAGCAGCAGCAGCAGCAGCAGCAGCAGCAGCAGCAGCAGCAGCAGCAGCAGCAACAGAATAAGAGAAGTAAAATAAAAAACTTTCACACCTGCGGCCATACCACCCTGAAAGCGCCCGATCTCGTCTGATCTCGGAAGCTAAGCAGGGTTGGGCCTGGTTAGTACCTGGATGGGAGACCGCCTGGGAATACCAGGTGTTGTAGTCTTTATCTTTTCTCACAGTCCGGGGAGAGCTTTTTGCCATGTGTTTCTTGCTCATCATCAAAGCTTTAAACCCTTATTTGAACCTTCTCACCTTCTCTGTGCAGTCCCAGGGCTTATAATTCTTTCTGTCTGACGACAAGCAGCAGCAGCAGCAGCAGCAGCAGCAGCAGCAGCAGCAGCAGCAGCAGCAGCAGCAGCAGCAGAATAAGAGAAGTAAAATAAAAAACTTTCACACCTGCGGCCATACCACCCTGAAAGCGCCCGATCTCGTCTGATTTCGGAAGCTAAGCAGGGTTGGGCCTGGTTAGTACCTGGATGGGAGACCGCCTGGGAATACCAGGTGTTGTAGGCTTTTAATTTTTTCTCACAGTCCGGGGAGAGCTTTTTGCCATGTGTTTCTTGCTCATCATCAAAGCTTTAAACCCTTATTTGAACCTTCTCACCTTCTCTGTCCTGTCCCAGGGCTTATAATTCTTTCTGTCTGACGACAAGCAGCAGCAGCAGCAGCAGCAGCAGCAGCAGCAGCAGCAGCAGCAGCAGCAGCAGCAGCAGCAACAGAATAAGAAAAGTAAAATAAAGAGCTTTCACACCTGCAGCCATACCTCCCTGAAAGCGCCCGATCTCGTCTGATCTCGGAAGCTAAGCAGGGTTGGGCCTGGTTAGTACCTGGATGGGAGACCGCCTGGGAATACCAGGTGTTGTAGGCTTTTTCTTTTCTCACAGTCCGGGGAGAGCTTTTTGCCATGTGTTTCTTGCTCATCATCAAAGCTTTAAACCCTTATTTGAACCTTCTCACCTTCTCTGTCCTGTCCCAGGGCTTATAATTCTTTTTGTCTGACGACAAGCAGCAGCAGCAGCAGCAGCAGCAGCAGCAGCAGCAGCAGCAGCAGCAGCAGCAGCAGCAGCAGCAGCAGCAGCAACAGAATAAGAGAAGTAAAATAAAAAACTTTCACACCTGCGGCCATACCACCCTGAAAGCGCCCGATCTCGTCTGATCTCGGAAGCTAAGCAGGGTTGGGCCTGGTTAGTACCTGGATGGCAGACCGCCTGGGAATACCAGGTGCTGTAGGCTTTTAATTTTTTCTCACAGTCCGGGGAGAGCTTTTTGCCATGTGTTTCTTGCTCATCATCAAAGCTTTAAACCCTTATTTGAACCTTCTCACCTTCTCTGTCCTGTCCCAGGGCTTATAATTCTTTCTGTCTGACGACAAGCAGCAGCAGCAGCAGCAGCAGCAGCAGCAGCAGCAGCAGCAGCAGCAGCAGCAGCAGCAGCAGCAGCAGCAGCAACAGAATAAGAGAAGTAAAATAAAAAACTTACACACCTGCGGCCATACCACCCTGAAAGCGCCCGATCTCGTTTGATCTCGGAAGCTAAGCAGGGTTGGGCCTGGTTAGTACCTGGATGGCAGACCGCCTGGGAATACCAGGTGTTGTAGGCTTTTAATTTTTTCTCACAGTCCGGGGAGAGCTTTTTGCCATGTGTTTCTTGCTCATCATCAAAGCTTTAAACCCTTATTTGAACCTTCTCACCTTCTCTGTCCTGTCCCAGGGCTTATAATTCTTTCTGTCTGACGACAAGCAGCAGCAGCAGCAGCAGCAGCAGCAGCAGCAGCAGCAGCAGCAGCAGCAGCAGCAGCAGCAGCAGCAACAGAATAAGAAAAGTAAAATAAAGAGCTTTCACACCTGCGGCCATACCACCCTGAAAGTGCCCGATCTCATCTGATCTCGGAAGCTAAGCAGGGTTGGGCCTGGTTAGTACCTGGATGGGAGACCGCCTGGGAATACCAGGTGTTGTAGGCTTTTTCTTTTCTCACAGTCCGGGGAGAGCTTTTTGCCATGTGTTTCTTGCTCATCATCAAAGCTTTAAACCCTTATTTGAACCTTCTCACCTTCTCTGTCCTGTCCCAGGGCTTATAATTCTTTCTGTCTGACGACAAGCAGCAGCAGCAGCAGCAGCAGCAGCAGCAGCAGCAGCAGCAGCAGCAGCAACAGAATAAGAGAAGTAAAATAAAAAACTTTCACACCTGCGGCCATACCACCCTGAAAGCGCCCGATCTCGTCTGATCTTGGAAGCTAAGCAGGGTTGGGCCTGGTTAGTACCTGGATGGGAGACCGCATGGGAATACCAGGTGTTGTAGGCTTTTTCTTTTCTCACAGTCCGGGGAGAGCTTTTTGCCATGTGTTTCTTGCTCATCATCAAAGCTTTAAACCCTTATTTGAACCTTCTCACCTTCTCTGTCCTGTCCCAGGGCTTATAATTCTTTTTGTCTGACGACAAGCAGCAGCAGCAGCAGCAGC
>NC_071088.1:142733332-142760832 GCF_027358695.1 Spea bombifrons | reverse complement strand
ACAGTCCGGGGAGAGCTTTTTGCCATGTGTTTCTTGCTCATCATCAAAGCTTTAAACCCTTATTTGAACCTTCTCACCTTCTCTGTCCTGTCCCAGGGCTTATAATTCTTTCTGTCTGACGACAAGCAGCAGCAGCAGCAGCAGCAGCAGCAGCAGCAGCAGCAGCAGCAGCAGCAGCAGCAGCAGCAGCAGCAGCAGCAGCAGCAGCAGCAGCAACAGAATAAGAAAAGTAAAACAAAGAGCTTTCACACCTGCGGCCATACCACCCTGAAAGCGCCTGAACTCGGAAGCTAAGCAGGGTTGGGCCTGGTTAGTACCTGGATGGGAGACCGCCTGGGAATACCAGGTGTTGTAGGCTTTTTCTTTTCTCACAGTCCGGGGAGAGCTTTTTGCCATGTGTTTCTTGCTCATCATCAAAGCTTTAAACCCTTATTTGAACCTTCTCACCTTCTCTGTCCTGTCCCAGGGCTTATAATTCTTTCTGTCTGACGACAAGCAGCAGCAGCAGCAGCAGCAGCAGCAGCAGCAGCAGCAGCAACAGCAACAGAATAAGAGAAGTAAAATAAAAAACTTTCACACCTGCGGCCATACCACCCTGAAAGCGCCCGATCTCGTCTGATCTCGGAAGCTAAGCAGGGTTGGGCCTGGTTAGTACCTGGATGGGAGACCGCCTGGGAATACCAGGTGTTGTAGGCTTTTTCTTTTCTCACAGTCCGGGGAGAGCTTTTTGCCATGTGTTTCTTGCTCATCATCAAAGCTTTAAACCCTTATTTGAACCTTTTCACCTTCTCTGTCCTGTCCCAGGGCTTATAATTCTTTTTGTCTGACGACAAGCAGCAGCAGCAGCAGCAGCAGCAGCAGCAGCAGCAGCAGCAGCAGCAGCAGCAGCAGCAGCAGCAGCAGCAGCAGCAGCAACAGAATAAGAGAAGTAAAATAAAAAACTTTCACACCTGCGGCCATACCACCCTGAAAGCGCCCGATCTCGTCTGATCTCGGAAGCTAAGCAGGGTTGGGCCTGGTTAGTACCTGGATGGGAGACTGCCTGGGAATACCAGGTGTTGTAGGCTTTTAATTTTTTCTCACAGTCCGGGGAGAGCTTTTTGCCATGTGTTTCTTGCTCATCATCAAAGCTTTAAACCCTTATTTGAACCTTCTCACCTTCTCTGTCCTGTCCCAGGGCTTATAATTCTTTCTGTCTGACGACAAGCAGCAGCAGCAGCAGCAGCAGCAGCAGCAGCAGCAGCAGCAGCAGCAAGCAGCAGCAGCAGCAGCAGCAGCAGCAGCAGCAGCAGCAGCAGCAGCAGCAGCAGCAGCAACAGAATAAGAAAAGTAAAACAAAGAGCTTTCACACCTGCGGCCATACCACCCTGAAAGCGCCTGAACTCGGAAGCTAAGCAGGGTTGGGCCTGGTTAGTACCTGGATGGGAGACCGCCTGGGAATACCAGGTGTTGTAGGCTTTTTCTTTTCTCACAGTCCGGGGAGAGCTTTTTGCCATGTGTTTCTTGCTCATCATCAAAGCTTTAAACCCTTATTTGAACCTTCTCACCTTCTCTGTCCTGTCCCAGGGCTTATAATTCTTTCTGTCTGACGACAAGCAGCAGCAGCAGCAGCAGCAGCAGCAGCAGCAGCAGCAGCAGCAGCAGCAGCAGCAACAGCAACAGAATAAGAGAAGTAAAATAAAAAACTTTCACACCTGCGGCCATACCACCCTGAAAGCGCCCGATCTCGTCTGATCTCGGAAGCTAAGCAGGGTTGGGCCTGGTTAGTACCTGGATGGGAGACCGCCTGGGAATACCAGGTGTTGTAGGCTTTTTCTTTTCTCACAGTCCGGGGAGAGCTTTTTGCCATGTGTTTCTTGCTCATCATCAAAGCTTTAAACCCTTATTTGAACCTTTTCACCTTCTCTGTCCTGTCCCAGGGCTTATAATTCTTTTTGTCTGACGACAAGCAGCAGCAGCAGCAGCAGCAGCAGCAGCAGCAGCAGCAGCAGCAGCAGCAGCAGCAGCAGCAGCAGCAACAGAATAAGAGAAGTAAAATAAAAAACTTTCACACCTGCGGCCATACCACCCTGAAAGCGCCCGATCTCGTCTGATCTCGGAAGCTAAGCAGGGTTGGGCCTGGTTAGTACCTGGATGGGAGACTGCCTGGGAATACCAGGTGTTGTAGGCTTTTAATTTTTTCTCACAGTCCGGGGAGAGCTTTTTGCCATGTGTTTCTTGCTCATCATCAAAGCTTTAAACCCTTGTTTGAACCTTCTCACCTTCTCTGTCCTGTCCCAGGGCTTATAATTCTTTCTGTCTGACGACAAGCAGCAGCAGCAGCAGCAGCAGCAGCAGCAGCAGCAGCAGCAGCAGCAGCAGCAGCAGCAGCAGCAGCAGCAGCAGCAGCAGCAGCAGCAGCAGCAACAGAATAAAAGAAGTAAAATAAAGAGCTTTCACACCTGCGGCCATACCACCCTGAAAGCGCCTGATCTCGGAAGCTAAGCAGGGTTGGGCCTGCTTAGTACCTGGATGGGAGACCGCCTGGGAATACCAGGTGTTGTAGGCTTTTTCTTTTCTCACAGTCCGGGGAGAGCTTTTTGCCATGTGTTTCTTGCTCATCATCAAAGCTTTAAACCCTTATTTGAACCTTCTCACCTTCTCTGTCCTGTCCCAGGGCTTATAATTCTTTTTGTCTGACGACAAGCAGCAGCAGCAGCAGCAGCAGCAGCAGCAGCAGCAACAGAATAAGAGAAGTAAAATAAAAAACTTTCACACCTGCGGCCATACCACCCTGAAAGCGCCCGATCTCGTCTGATCTCGGAAGCTAAGCAGGGTTGGGCCTGGTTAGTACCTGGATGGGAGACCGCCTGGGAATACCAGGTGTTGTAGGCTTTTAATTTTTTCTCACAGTCCGGGGAGAGCTTTTTGCCATGTGTTTCTTGCTCATCATCAAAGCTTTAAACCCTTATTTGAACCTTCTCACCTTCTCTGTCCTGTCCCAGGGCTTATAATTCTTTTTGTCTGACGACAAGCAGCAGCAGCAGCAGCAGCAGCAGCAGCAGCAGCAGCAGCAGCAGCAGCAGCAGCAGCAACAGAATAAGAGAAGTAAAATAAAAAACTTTCACACCTGCGGCCATACCACCCTGAAAGCACCCGATCTCGTCTGATCTCGGAAGCTAAGCAGGGTTGGGCCTGGTTAGTACCTGGATGGGAGACCGCCTGGGAATACCAGGTGTTGTAAGCTTTTTCTTTTCTCACAGTCCGGGGAGAGCTTTTTGCCATGTGTTTCTTGCTCATCATCAAAGCTTTAAACCCTTATTTGAACCTTCTCACCTTCTCTGTCCTGTCCCAGGGCTTATAATTCTTTCTGTCTGACGACAAGCAGCAGCAGCAGCAGCAGCAGCAGCAGCAGCAGCAGCAGCAGCAGCAGCAACAGAATAAGAGAAGTAAAATAAAAAACTTTCACACCTGCGGCCATACCACCCTGAAAGCGCCCGATCTCGTCTGATCTCGGAAGCTAAGCAGGGTTGGGCCTGGTTAGTTCCTGGATGGGAGACCGCCTGGGAATACCAGGTGTTGTAGTCTTTTTCTTTTCTCACAGTCCGGGGAGAGCTTTTTGCCATGTGTTTCTTGCTCATCATCAAAGCTTTAAACCCTTATTTGAACCTTCTCACCTTCTCTGTGCAGTCCCAGGGCTTATAATTCTTTCTGTCTGACGACAAGCAGAAGCAGCAGCAGCAGCAGCAGCAGCAGAATAAGAGAAGTAAAATAAAAAACTTTCACACCTGCGGCCATACCACCCTGAAAGCGCCCGATCTCGTCTGATCTCGGAAGCTAAGCAGGGTTGGGCCTGGTTAGTACCTGGATGGGGTGACCGCCTGGGAATACCAGGTGTTGTAGGCTTTTAATTTTTTCTCACAGTCCGGGGAGAGCTTTTTGCCATGTGTTTCTTGCTCATCATCAAAGCTTTAAACCCTTATTTGAACCTTCTCACCTTCTCTGTCCTGTCCCAGGGCTTATAATTCTTTTTGTCTGACGACAAGCAGCAGCAGCAGCAGCAGCAGCAGCAGCAGCAGCAGCAACAGAATAAGAGAAGTAAAATAAAAAACTTTCACACCTGCGGCCATACCACCCTGAAAGCGCCCGATCTCGTCTGATCTCGGAAGCTAAGCAGGGTTGGGCCTGGTTAGTACCTGGATGGGAGACCGCCTGGGAATACCAGGTGTTGTAGGCTTTTAATTTTTTCTCACAGTCCGGGGAGAGCTTTTTGCCATGTGTTTCTTGCTCATCATCAAAGCTTTAAACCCTTGTTTGAACCTTCTCACCTTCTCTGTCCTGTCCCAGGGCTTATAATTCTTTCTGTCTGACGACAAGCAGCAGCAGCAGCAGCAGCAGCAGCAGCAGCAGCAGCAGCAGCAGCAGAATAAGAGAAGTAAAATAAAAAACTTTCACACCTGCGGCCATACCACCCTGAAAGCGCCCGATCTCGTCTGATCTCGGAAGCTAAGCAGGGTTGGGCCTGGTTAGTACCTGGATGGGAGACCGCCTGGGAATACCAGGTGTTGTAGGCTTTTTCTTTTCTCACAGTCCGGGGAGAGCTTTTTGCCATG
Source organism: Spea bombifrons (assembly GCF_027358695.1). NCBI lineage: Eukaryota > Metazoa > Chordata > Amphibia > Anura > Pelobatidae > Spea > Spea bombifrons. The sequence goes on along the minus strand of NC_071088.1, from coordinate 142,756,240 downwards.
TGTTTCTTGCTCATCATCAAAGCTTTAAACCCTTATTTGAACCTTCTCACCTTCTCTGTCCTGTCCCAGGGCTTATAATTCTTTCTGTCTGACGACAAGCAGCAGCAGCAGCAGCAGCAGCAGCAGCAGCAGCAGCAGAATAAGAGAAGTAAAATAAAAAACTTTCACACCTGCGGCCATACCACCCTGAAAGCGCCCGATCTCGTCTGATCTCGGAAGCTAAGCAGGGTTGGGCCTGGTTAGTACCTGGATGGGAGACCGCCTGGGAATACCAGGTGTTGTAGGCTTTTTCTTTTCTCACAGTCCGGGGAGAGCTTTTTGCCATGTGTTTCTTGCTCATCATCAAAGCTTTAAACCCTTATTTGAACCTTCTCACCTTCTCTGTCCTGTCCCAGGGCTTATAATTCTTTCTGTCTGACGACAAGCAGCAGCAGCAGCAGCAGCAGCAGCAGCAGCAGCAGCAGCAGCAGCAGCAGCAGCAGCAGCAGCAGCAGAATAAGAGAAGTAAAATAAAAAACTTTCACACCTGCGGCCATACCACCCTGAGAGCGCCCGATCTCGTCTGATCTCGGAAGCTAAGCAGGGTTGGGCCTGGTTAGTACCTGGATGGGAGACCGCCTGGGAATACCAGGTGTTGTAGGCTTTTAATTTTTTCTCACAGTCCGGGGAGAGCTTTTTGCCATGTGTTTCTTGCTCATCATCAAAGCTTTAAACCCTTATTTGAACCTTCTCACCTTCTCTGTCCTGTCCCAGGGCTTATAATTCTTTTTGTCTGACGACAAGCAGCAGCAGCAGCAGCAGCAGCAGCAGCAGCAGCAGCAGCAGCAGCAGCAGCAGCAGCAGCAGCAGCAGCAGCAGCAGCAGCAGCAGCAGCAGCAGCAACAGAATAAGAGAAGTAAAATAAAAAACTTTCACACCTGCGGCCATACCACCCTGAAAGCGCCCGATCTCGTTTGATCTCGGAAGCTAAGCAGGGTTGGGCCTGGTTAGTACCTGGATGGCAGACCGCCTGGGAATACCAGGTGTTGTAGGCTTTTAATTTTTTCTCACAGTCCGGGGAGAGCTTTTTGCCATGTGTTTCTTGCTCATCATCAAAGCTTTAAACCCTTATTTGAACCTTCTCACCTTCTCTGTCCTGTCCCAGGGCTTATAATTCTTTCTGTCTGACGACAAGCAGCAGCAGCAGCAGCAGCAGCAGCAGCAGCAGCAGCAGCAGCAGCAGCAGCAGCAGCAACAGAATAAGAAAAGTAAAATAAAGAGCTTTCACACCTGCGGCCATACCACCCTGAAAGCGCCCGATCTCATCTGATCTCGGAAGCTAAGCAGGGTTGGGCCTGGTTAGTACCTGGATGGGAGACCGCCTGGGAATACCAGGTGTTGTAGGCTTTTTCTTTTCTCACAGTCCGGGGAGAGCTTTTTGCCATGTGTTTCTTGCTCATCATCAAAGCTTTAAACCCTTATTTGAACCTTCTCACCTTCTCTGTCCTGTCCCAGGGCTTATAATTCTTTTTGTCTGACGACAAGCAGCAGCAGCAGGAGCAGCAGCAGCAGCAGCAGCAGCAGAAGCAGAAGCAGAAGCAGAAGCAGAAGCAGCAGCAGAAGCAGCAGCAGCAGAAGCAGCAGCAGCAGCAGCAGCAGCAGCAACAGAATCAGAGAAGTAAAATAAAAAACTTTCACACCTGCGGCCATACCACCCTGAAAGCGCCCGATCTCGTCTGATCTCGGAAGCTAAGCAGGGTTGGGCCTGGTTAGTACCTGGATGGGAGACCGCCTGGGAATACCAGGTGTTGTAGGCTTTTTCTTTTCTCACAGTCCGGGGAGAGCTTTTTGCCATGTGTTTCTTGCTCATCATCAAAGCTTTAAACCCTTATTTGAACCTTCTCACCTTCTCTGTCCTGTCCCAGGGCTTATAATTCTTTCTGTCTGACGACAAGCAGCAGCAGCAGCAGCAGCAGCAGCAGCAGCAGCAGCAGCAGCAGCAACAGAATAAGAGAAGTAAAATAAAAACTTTCACACCTGCGGCCATACCACCCTGAAAGCGCCCGATCTCGTCTGATCTCGGAAGCTAAGCAGGGTTGGGCCTGGTTAGTACCTGGATGGGAGACCGCCTGGGAATACCAGGTGTTGTAGGCTTTTAATTTTTTCTCACAGTCCGGGGAGAGCTTTTTGCCATGTGTTTCTTGCTCATCATCAAAGCTTTAAACCCTTATTTGAACCTTCTCACCTTCTCTGTCCTGTCCCAGGGCTTATAATTCTTTCTGTCTGACGACAAGCAGCAGCAGCAGCAGCAGCAGCAGCAGCAGCAGCAGCAGCAGCAGCAGCAGCAGCAGCAGCAGCAGCAGCAGCAGCAGCAGCAGCAACAGAATAAGAGAAGTAAAATAAAAAACTTTCACATCTGCGGCCATACCACCCTGAAAGCGCCTGATCTCGGAAGCTAAGCAGGGTTGGGCCTGGTTAGTACCTGGATGGGAGACCGCCTGGGAATACCAGGTGTTGTAGGCTTTTAATTTTTTCTCACAGTCCGGGGAGAGCTTTTTGCCATGTGTTTCTTGCTCATCATCAAAGCTTTAAACCCTTATTTGAACCTTCTCACCTTCTCTGTCCTGTCCCAGGGCTTATAATTCTTTTTGTCTGACGACAAGCAGCAGCAGCAGCAGCAGCAGCAGCAGCAGCAGCAGCAGCAGCAGCAGCAGCAGCAGCAGCAGCAGCAGCAGCAACAGAATAAGAGAAGTAAAATAAAAAACTTTCACACCTGCGGCCATACCACCCTGAAAGCGCCTGGTCTCGTCTGATCTCGGAAGCTAAGCAGGGTTGGGCCTGGTTAGTACCTGGATGGGAGACCGCCTGGGAATACCAGGTGTTGCAGGCTTTTAATTTTTTCTCACAGTCCGGGGAGAGCTTTTTGCCATGTGTTTCTTGCTCATCATCAAAGCTTTAAACCCTTATTTGAACCTTCTCACCTTCTCTGTCCTGTCCCAGGGCTTATAATTCTTTCTGTCTGACGACAAGCAGCAGCAGCAGCAGCAGCAGCAGCAGCAGCAGCAGCAGCAGCAGCAGCAGCAGCATAAGAGAAGTAAAATAAAAAACTTTCACACCTGCGGCCATACCACCCTGAAAGCGCCCGATCTCGTCTGATCTCGGAAGCTAAGCAGCGTTAGTACCTGGATGGGAGACCGCCTGGGAATACCAGGTGTTGTAGGCTTTTAATTTTTTCTCACAGTCCGGGGAGAGCTTTTTGCCATGTGTTTCTTGCTCATCATCAAAGCTTTAAACCCTTATTTGAACCTTCTCACCTTCTCTGTCCTGTCCCAGGGCTTATAATTCTTTCTGTCTGACGACAAGCAGCAGCAGCAGCAGCAGCAGCAGCAGCAGCAGCAGCAGCAGCAGCAGCAACAGAATAAGAGAAGTAAAATAAAAAACTTTCACATCTGTGGCCATACCACCCTGAAAGTGCCAGATCTCGTCTGATCTCGGAAGCTAAGCAGGGTTGGGCCTGGTTAGTACCTGGATGGGAGACCGCCTGGGAATACCAGGTGTTGTAGAGTTTTTCTTTTCTCACAGTCCGGGGAGAGCTTTTTGCCATGTGTTTCTTGCTCATCATCAAAGCTTTAAACCCTTATTTGAACCTTCTCACCTTCTCTGTCCTGTCCCAGGGCTTATAATTATTTCTGTCTGATGACAAGGAGCAGGAGCAGGAGCAGCAGGAGCAGCAGGAGCAGCAGCAGCAGCAGGAGCAGCAGCAGCAGCAGCAGCAGCAGCAGCAGCAGCAGCAGCAACAGAATAAGAGAAGTAAAATAAAAAACTTTCACACCTGCGGCCATACCACCCTGAAAGCGCCCGATCTCGTCTGATCTCGGAAGCTAAGCAGCAGCAGCAGCAGCAGCAGCAGCAGCAGCAGCAGCAGCAGCAGCAGCAGCAGCAGCAGCAGCAGCAGCAGCAGCAGCAGCAGCAGCAGCAGCAGCAGCAGCAGCAGCAGCAGCAGCAGCAGCAGCAGCAGCAGCAGCAGCAGCAGCAGCAGCAGCAGCAGCAGCAGCAGCAGCAGCAGCAGCAGCAGCAGCAGCAGCAGCAGCAGCAGAATAAGAGAAGTAAAATAAAAAACATTCACACCTGTGGCCATACCACCCCGATCTCGTCTGATCTCGGAAGCTAAGCAGGGTTGGGCCTGGTTTGTACCTGGATGGGAGACCGCCTGGGAATACCAGGTGTTGTAGGCTTTTAATTTTTTCTCACAGTCCGGGGAGAGCTTTTTGCCATGTGTTTCTTGCTCATCATCAAAGCTTTAAACCCTTATTTGAACCTTACCTTCTCTGTCCTGTCCCAGGGCTTATAATTCTTTCTGTCTGACGACAAGCAGCAGCAGCAGCAGCAGCAGCAGCAGCAGCAACAGCAACAGAATAAGAGAAGTAAAATAAAAAACTTTCACACCTGCGGCCATACCACCCTGAAAGCGCCCGATCTCATCTGATCTCGGAAGCTAAGCAGGGTTGGGCCTGGTTAGTACCTGGATGAGAGACCGCCTGGGAATACCAGGTGTTGTAGGCTTTTTCTTGTCTCACAGTCCGGGGAGAGCTTTTTGCCATGTGTTTCTTGCTCATCATCAAAGCTTTAAACCCTTATTTGAACCTTCTCACCTTCTCTGTCCTGTCCCAGGGCTTATAATTCTTTCTGTCTGACGACAAGCAGCAGCAGCAGCAGCAGCAGCAGCAGCAGCAGCAGCAGCAGCAGCAGCAGCAGCAGCAGCAGCAGCAGCAGCAGCAGCAGCAGCAGCAGCAGCAGCAGCAGCAGCAGCAGCAGCAGCAGCAGCAGCAGCAGCAGCAGCAGCAGCAGCAGCAGCATAAGAGAAGTAAAATAAAAAACTTTCACACCTGCGGCCATACCACCCTGAAAGCGCCTGATCTCGGAAGCTAAGCAGGGTTGGGCCTGGTTAGTACCTGGATGGGAGACCGCCTGGGAATACCAGGTGTTGTAGGCTTTTAATTTTTTCTCACAGTCCGGGGAGAGCTTTTTGCCATGTGTTTCTTGCTCATCATCAAAGCTTTAAACCCTTATTTGAACCTTCTCACCTTCTCTGTCCTGTCCCAGGGCTTATAATTCTTTTTGTCTGACGACAAGCAGCAGCAGCAGCAGCAGCAGCAGCAGCAGCAGCAGCAGCAGCAGCAGCAGCAGCAGCAGCAGCAGCAGCAGCAGCAGCAGCAGCAGCAGCAGCAGCAGCAGCAGCAGCAGCAGCAGCAGCAGCAGCAGCAGCAGCAGCAGCAGCAGAATAAGAGAAGTAGGGGGGCGTGGCTGGCCTGGCGAGGAAGATGGCTGCCTGATTTGTTTTCTCCGCGCCACCCGTCCTAATATTTGCAGGCACACCGGTGTAATCCGCAATGGGCCGCACTAAAAAGGGTCCTCCGGAACCGACTACCCCGGCGGCTAGCGGCAGACCCCAATCCGCGTCCTTGAAGGACTTTTTCGCTGCTCCTTTGCCCCTGCAGACCCAGCCGGGAGATTCCGACATGGCGCAGACTCCCGCGTGCTTTCGGGCCTCGGAGGACGGCGCTCCCCCGCTGCCCGTGCCGAGTTCCTCGGGACCGCCTTCGCCTGATTGGCGCCGACTTTTTTCCTCCCTACCCACCAAGGACGACTTCAGTCTCCTCGTGGCAGAGGTGAAGCAGACGGTCCGGGCCGAAGTAGCGGCATTACGGGCCGAAGTTACCCGCCTCGACGAGAGGGTCTCTGGTGTGGACGCCAGGACCAGTGATGTCGAACGCCAGCTCTCAGCCCACTGCCGCTCCTGTTCCCACCAGCTGGCTGATGTGTTCTACCACCTTGAGGACCTTGATAACCGGGGACGGCGGTCCAATATCAGGGTCCGGGGCCTTCCTGAAGGTGAGCGACCCGAGGACCTTAAGGAGATCCTGGACAGACTTTTCTCCATGATATTGGAGCGTCCTGCCGACCCAGGGAGGAAGCCTATAACTTTTGACCGCGCACATAGGGCCCTACGCTCCAACGGCGGCCCGGGAGATCCCCCTAGGGACATAATTTGTTGCCTCCACAGCTACTCCTTGAAGGAGGAGATCATGCTGAAGGCCCGTGCCCGTCGTTTTTGGACCTTTGAGGGCCACGAGGTTTCCCTCTACCAGGACCTTTCCCACTACACGCTGCTGGCCAGGAGGGCCTTACGTCCGGTGACCGCTGCGCTCCAGGAGAGGAAGATCGTCTACCGTTGGGGCTACCCATTCGCCCTGGTCGCCCGTCGGGGCTCGCTCACGGCTACCATCCGCAGGCCTGCGGATGTTCGTCCCTTCCTGCTGGAACTGGACCTGCCGCCGCTTGAGGTCCCCGACTGGACCGCCCGGGACGTGGATCCTCGACAGCGCCGCGGCAGATCGACACAACGCGGACCCCCCCGGGTCAGACCCCCTCGACGGGCTGCGGGAGACGGTGATCGCGACCGGCAACCGAGGGAGTGATTGATGCCGGCCCTGCGCCGGTGGCGAACCCGCGGAGACTCGGTTGTATCCTTCCCTGGTTGCGTACGCCGCTCCGACGGCGGGGACTATCGCTCTACGCGGACTCTCGTTTGTACCAAACCGCAGGGTACCCGCGGTTCCTCTGCGCCTTCATGTTGGGTTTTGTTTTATTTTTTGTTACTCTACTTTTGTTTTTTCGCCGTGTTTTTGGGGCTGGTGGGGGGTTCTTGCGCCCTGCCTGTATTTTGTGTTTATGGGGCCTCTACGTCAGTCTGCGGCCATTTGCGGCTTTTGGCGCCTGTTGCTCGGGTCCCACATGTGGACCGTGCGCACTCTCACACATGCTTTCCCATTCACACCTGTTCTTGCTCACATTGCCTGGTACCTCCTGTACCTCATGCGCGCTCTTGCACACGTGCGGCTGACACTTTACAGGTATGCTGGCATGATGACACTATGGTGTACTTTTGTGATATTATCAGTTCCTCATGAGTAGTGAGGGTGTGGCACATACAACACATTTGCTATTTCACGGTGGCTGCGACAATGGCTGCTGGGGGTGTCTCTCACTGCATGTACGCACGTACCGTATGCTTTGTTACGCTCTGTATCGGTTATTTTTTTTTTTTTTTTTTTTTTTTTTTTTTTTTTTTTTTTTGTGACCGGCCACTCAGCAGCGGTTGACACTTTACAGGTATGCTGGCATGATGACACTATGGTGTACTTTTGTGATATTATTAGTTCCACATGAGTAGTGAGGGTGTGGCACATAAAACACATTTGCCATTTCACGATGGCTGCGACAATGGCTGCTGGGTGTGTCTCTCACTGCATGTACGCACGTACCATATGCATTATTACACTCTGGATCGGTTACTTTTCATTTTTTATTACACTCTGTACCAGTTGCTTTTCGGTTTTTTTTTTTTTTTTTTTTTTTTTTTTGTGAACGGCCACTCAGCAGCGGTTGACACTTTACAGGTATGCTGGCATGATGACACTATGGTGTACTTTTGTGATATTATCAGTTCCACATGAGTAGTGAGGGTGTGGCACATAAAACACATTTGCTATTTCACGATGGCTGCGACAATGGCTGCTGGGTGTGTCTCTCACTGCATGTACGCACGTACCATATGCATTATTACACTCTGGATCGGTTACTTTTCATTTTTTATTACACTCTGTACCAGTTGCTTTTCGTTTTTTTTTTTTTGTTTTTTTTTTTTTGTTTTTTTTTTTTTTTTGTTTTTTTTTTTTTTTTTTTTTGTGTGTGAACGGCCACTCAGCAGCGGCTGACACTTTACAAGTATGCTGGCATGATGTCACTATGGTGTACTTTTGTGATATTATCAGTTCCACATGAGTAGTGAGGGTGTGGCACATAAATCACATTTGCTATTCCACGATGGCTGCGACAATGGCTGCTGGGTGTGTCTCTCACTGCATGTACGCACGTACCGTATGCATTATTACACTCTGTATCTGCTCTGATGTCATTATGCTGAACACCTCGGGGCCACTAGCATCACTGCTGTTATTCCTCTGTATTTTTATTTTCCGTAGTTTTATTTTTATTTGTGATATTATTCGTTGCGCAAGAGTCAACAGGGTGTGACATATAACGACCATATGCTCCTACACGATGGATATGTCGGTGGCTACTGAGTGTACATTGTTCTACTCTATGTCTTAAATGTGTGCTCTCTAACGTATTGCGTTGCCCGATCTTTGTTGTTTTGGTGTTGTCTGTTTTGGGCGGGTGGCGGGGCGTCTTTTGGTTTCGTGACATCTGGTTCCTCACGGAGCCTTTGCTGCTCTTTTCGTCTCCTCGCCCGCTTGGTTCTCTTCCCCACGGGGCTTGGTGTCATATCCCGTTTCCTGGGGACCCCGCTCGCCTCCCTCGGGGGGTTGGAGTCTACCCGGTACTTGACACATTTCCCCACATACTACCTCTCTCCCGTACCTTCCCCCTTCCCGTCCTAGTCCTCCTTCTCGCCGCCCACTCCCTCTCCGTCCCTCACCCCCTCCCTTTTCCCCCGCGGTTTTGAGACACTGCTTTATACGGCGGCCCCCATGGCTTTCCGCCCGGCTCCGCTGACCATCTATTCTGTTAACGCACAGGGTCTCAATCTACCCGAAAAACGGTCCAGGGCTCTGAGAGAATTTAAGGCACATGATGCCTCTGTGGTGCTGCTTCAGGAGACGCACTTTCGGGAGGGGCTGGCCCCTAGCCTTAAGAATTCCCACTACCCTTTGGGATATTTTAGTAACAATCCAGAGTCTAAGACTAAGGGGACGGCTATACTATTTTCTAGCAGGGTCCCGTTTGTTGTTAAAGATACTCTCCTTGACCCCTCGGGCCGTTTCACCTTCGTTAAGGGCTATATTTCAGAGGCTCTCTACACTTTTGCCAGTGTGTATCTCCCCAATCGGTCTCAACATTTGGCCCTCCGGTCTATCGCGGCCTCGCTCTCCACCTTCGGAGAGGGCCTCGTGATTCTGGGAGGGGATTTAAATGTTCCCCTTCACCCGGAGGCTGATACCTCCTCTGGCTCTAGCTGTGTCCCAGGTAACCAGCTGCGTTCGGTTCGCAAAATCCTTGCTGAGCAGCACCTGATTGACTGTTGGCGTTCTCTGTACCCGACTGCCCGGGACTTCACTTTCTTTTCCTCACCTCACGCTTGCTACTCACGACTGGACTACATTTTTCTCTCTCAGACTTACCTCGACTTGCTGCGGACGGCCGTGATCCTGCCGATGACCTGGACCGACCATTCTCCTGTTTCTATTACGCTCGACTCTCCGCTGTGTAGGGCTAGGGAGTGGACGTGGCGACTTAATGACTCTTTCTTACTGGACGAGGCTCTTGTTTCTCAGACGGAGACGGAACTGCAGCAGTATTTTCTGGAAAATGCTACGCAGGGGGTGTCCCCTCTGGTGGTGTGGGAGGCTCACAAGTGCGTGCTGCGGGGTTTTTTCATACAACAGGGTGCACGGCGGAAGAGGGCGCGCGCGCTGGAGATTGATCGGCTCACTGCGCGTATTCAGCATCTGGAATCCGTGCATAAAGACACCCTGGACGAGGGGACTCACACGGAACTGACCTCCTTAAGGGGTCAGTTGTCGGATATTCTTAACTCTAGGTTTCGCCGGGCTTCCCTGTATAGCCAGAGGTTTTTCAGCGAACACGGCAACAAATGTGGTAAGCTGTTGGCCAAGATGATTAATCCCCTTAAGCGGAACGCGCACGTTCATCGAGTTCGGACGCCTGCGGGGGATTTGTCCCCCTACCCCTCTAAGATTGTGGACGCGTTTCATGCCTACTATTCCTCCCTTTATGGCTTGTCTCAGGCTTCGGATGCTCGTGCCTGTCACGATAAGCGGGTCCGTATTGATCGTTATCTGGCGGCCCACGGTGTGCGCAAGCTTACCCGCGAACAGGCGGATTCCATCGAGGAGCCGTTCTCGGCCGCGGAGCTTTCCGCGGCTCTGAAGGCTACGCAGCGGGGTAAGTGTCCGGGCCCGGACGGTTTGCCCTTGGGGTACTACCATACCTTCTCGAAGCACCTTTTCCCTCACCTGCTTGCTGCCCTCAATGCCATACGTGAGGGTCTTCAGTTCCCTTCCCAGTCGTTGGCGGCTACGATCACGGTTATTCCGAAGGAAGGCAAGGATCCTGGTTTGTGTCAGAGCTACCGGCCCATCTCGCTCCTCAATGCCGATTTAAAGCTTTTTGCCAAGATGTTGGCGCTGCGCTTGGCTCGCTTCCTCCCGCTGTTGATCCACCCCGATCAAGCAGGTTTTATCCCTCGACGTGAGGCGCGGGATAACACGATTAGGCTTCTCTCCGTGATCCACAAGGCACGGGTGGAGGCACGCCAAATTTTATTTCTGTCGACCGACGCGGAGAAGGCCTTCGATAGGGTGGACTGGGTGTTTTTGGAGGCTACCTTGGTGCATCTGGGTCTGGGTCCCTCTATGTTGGCTTGGATTAGGGCTCTCTATTCTTCGCCATCTGCTCGCATTCGGGTTAACGGGGCTCTCTCCCCCCCTATAGCGATACGGAACGGAACTAGGCAGGGGTGCCCCCTTTCCCCGATGCTCTTTGCGTTGTCTCTGGAGCCTTTCCTAGAGGCTGTCCGCTCTGACCCGAACATATTGGGGTTGCAGGAGGGTGGTAGGCATCACAAGATTGCGGCGTACGCGGATGACCTCCTGTTTATCGTTGACCGCCCCGGTGTTACGCTTCCGAATATTCTTGAGGCATTTCGCCTCTACGGCGAGCTGTCTAACCTCAAAATAAATTATTCGAAATCTGAGATTTTGAATATTACCCTGCCCCCTAGTTTGGCGGCTGCGCTCATGCCCAGCTTCCCCTTTAAGTGGTGCCCCGAGAAGCTGCAGTATTTGGGGATCTGGCTGACTGCTGACCCCGCTCGTCTTTACCATGCCAACTTTGCGCCTCTGCTCGCCGTCCTGTCGGGGGATCTGCGGCGGTGGATGCCGTTGTTCCTCTCCTGGATGGGCCGGGTGAATGTTGTTAAGATGAACCTTTTACCCCGGGTGTTGTACCTGTTCCAAACGCTGCCCATCCGGATACCTCGGGAGTTTTTCCAGGTTCTTCGGTCCCTGGTGTCTAAGTTTGTCTGGGGTAATAAGAGTCCTCGACAGCGGTTCTCCCAGCTTACGAGACCTAAATCTGCGGGTGGTCTTGCCTTACCTGACTTTCAGGGGTACTACCGGGCTGCCCACTTGCTTCGCGTTTTGGAGTGGCACGCCTTGGGCCCTCTAGCTAAGCCGTGGGTCGACCTGGAGCTTGGTGAGTTGCGGGGCTGTGTGTATCATGCCTTGTGGGGCCCGAGCGGCAGCCACGGCGGCATTTCGCACCCTTTTATTCTAGCGACTCTGGCGGTTTGGAGGGGGGTGGGACGGCGGGCCCGTCTCTCTACTGCTCCGTCGCCCTTGTTGCCCCTATGCGGGAATCCGGACTTTGCGCCGGGGCGCGGGGAGGGTCGCTTGGATTTTCTTGGGGTTCCTGCCCCTGTTCAGGCTCGGGCGCTCCTGGGGGAGGGTGGGATTCTGCCCTTGGGTTCGTTGATAACGGGCCGCGTTCCTACGTGGTCGGAGCGCTTCACTTATCACCAAATTCGTCACTACCTTTCTACCTTGCCACGGGGGGACCTTCTTCATCGACCCTTAACGGGCTTCGAGGTCTTGTGCACGAGGGCTCACCCACCGGAGAGGGCCATCTCCCTGCTCTACTCTTTTCTTTTGACTGCGACTTCCACGACACGACCGCCCTTCTGCGCGACCTGGGAGGCCGACTGTGACACTCAACTCTCCGACAGGGACTGGGACAAGATTTACATTTTTACCCATAAGAGCTCTAAAGCGACTAAGACGCAGGAGACTAATTATAAGCTGTTGACGAACTGGTACAGGACGCCGCAGAGGCTCCACCGAATGTTCCCGGGTACCTCTGATATGTGTTGGAGGTGCGGTGGGGACGTGGGCACGATGTTGCACATATGGTGGTCATGCCCTTTGTTACAGCCCTACTGGGAGGAGGTCCACCGGGTGATCTCGGAGCTCTCGGATTCCCCCCCTCCGTTCCGGCCGCTGCCCATGCTTCTGCACCACACTCCCCGTTCGATCTCACATTACAAGCGGTCGGTGGTCCGACATCTCCTTGACGCTGCTAAAAGTCTCATCCCACTTCATTGGAAACAACCTCGCCCTCCCTCTCGCCGCGACTGGGTGGCGAAGGTGGAGGAGATCAGGCGGATTGAGGATCTCTCCGCCTCGACCCCGAAACTTAGGGAGGCTTATACGGCCACATGGTTCTACTGGTTGTCCTCTGTTGTGGGGCGGGATGCGTAGTTGCCCTGCTCTGCCCTTTTGATCTGTGTATTCCATTTTTGCCACTGGTCTTGGATCTGTGTTTCTGTACATCATGGTCTCATGCCGGGGTACCCTGTTTTCCCCGTTTCCCTTCCCTCCCTCTTTTTCCTTTCTGTATCCCTACCCCCTCCCTCATATATGTTTGGAAAATTGAATAAAATTTGATTTTGAAAAAAAAAAAGAATAAGAGAAGTAAAATAAAAAACTTTCACACCTGCGGCCATACCACCCTAAAAGCGCCCGATCTCGTCTGATCTCGGAAGCTAAGCAGGGTTGGGCCTGGTTAGTACCTGGATGGGAGACCGCCTGGGAATACCAGGTGTTGTAGGCTTTTAATTTTTTCTCACAGTCCGGGGAGAGCTTTTTGCCATGTGTTTCTTGCTCATCATCAAAGCTTTAAACCCTTATTTGAACCTTCTCACCTTCTCTGTCCTGTCCCAGGGCTTATAATTCTTTCTGTCTGACGACAAGCAGCAGCAGCAGCAACAGAATAAGAGAAGTAAAATAAAAAACTTTCACACCTGTGGCCATACCACCCTGAAAGCGCCCGATCTCGTCTGATCTCGGAAGCTAAGCAGGGTTGGGCCTGGTTAGTACCTGGATGGGAGACTGCCTGGGAATACCAGGTGTTGTAGCCTTTTAATTTTTTCTCACAGTCCGGGGAGAGCTTTTTGCCATGTGTTTCTTGCTCATCATCAAAGCTTTAAACCCTTATTTGAACCTTCTCACCTTCTCTGTCCTGTCCCAGGGCTTATAATTCTTTCTGTCTGACGACAAGCAGCAGCAGCAGCAGCAGCAGCAGCAGCAGCAGCAGCAGCAGCAGCAGCAGCAGCAGCAGCAGCAGCAGCAACAGAATAAGAGAAGTAAAATAAAAAATTTTCACACCTGCGGCCATACCACCCTGAAAGCGCCCGATCTCGTCTGATCTCGGAAGCTAAGCAGCGTTGGGCCTGGTTAGTACCTGGATGGGAGACCGCCTGGGAATACCACGTGTTGTAGGCTTTTAATTTTTTCTCACAGTCCGGGGAGAGCTTTTTGCCATGTGTTTCTTGCTCATCATCAAAGCTTTAAACCCTTATTTGAACCTTCTCACCTTCTCTGTCCTGTCCCAGGGCTTATAATTCTTTCTGTCTGACGACAAGCAGCAGCAGCAGCAGCAGCAGCAGCAGCAGCAGCAGCAACAGCAACAGAATAAGAGAAGTAAAATAAAAAACTTTCACACCTGCGGCCATACCACCCTGAAAGCGCCGATCTCGTCTGATCTTGGAAGCTAAGCAGGGTTGGGCCTGGTTAGTACCTGGATGGGAGACCGCCTGGGAATACCAGGTGTTGTAGGCTTTTTCTTGTCTCACAGTCCGGGGAGAGCTTTTTGCCATGTGTTTCTTGCTCATCATCAAAGCTTTAAACCCTTATTTGAACCTTCTCACCTTCTCTGTCCTGTCCCAGGGCTTATAATTCTTTCTGTCTGACGACAAGCAGCAGCAGCAGCAGCAGCAGCAGCAGCAGCAGCAGCAGCAGCAGCAACAGAATAAGAGAAGTAAAATAAAAAACTTTCACACCTGCGGCCATACCACCCTGAAAGCGCCCGATCTCGTCTGATCTCGGAAGCTAAGCAGGGTTGGGCCTGGTTAGTACCTGGATGGGAGACCGCCTGGGAATACCAGGTGTTGTAGGCTTTTAATTTTTTCTCACAGTCCGGGGAGAGCTTTTTGCCATGTGTTTCTTGCTCATCATCAAAGCTTTAAACCCTTATTTGAACCTTCTCACCTTCTCTGTCCTGTCCCAGGGCTTATAATTCTTTTTGTCTGACGACAAGCAGCAGCAGCAGCAGCAGCAGCAGCAGCAGCAGCAGCAGCAGCAGCAGCAACAGAATAAGAGAAGTAAAATAAAAAACTTTCACACCTGCGGCCATACCACCCTGAAAGCGCCCGATCTCGTCTGATCTCGGAAGCTAAGCAGGGTTGGGCCTGGTTAGTACCTGGATGGGAGACCGCCTGGGAATACCAGGTGTTGTAGGCTTTTAATTTTTTCTCACAGTCCGGGGAGAGCTTTTTGCCATGTGTTTCTTGCTCATCATCAAAGCTTTAAACCCTTATTTGAACCTTCTCACCTTCTCTGTCCTGTCCCAGGGCTTATAATTCTTTCTGTCTGACGACAAGCAGCAGCAGCAGCAGCAGCAGCAGCAGCAGCAGCAGCAGCAGCAGCAGCAGCAGCAGCAGCAACAGAATAAGAGAAGTAAAATAAAAACTTTCAAACCTGCGGCCATACCACCCTGAAAGCGCCCGATCTCGTCTGATCTCGGAAGCTAAGCAGGGTTGGGCCTGGTTAGTACCTGGATGGGAGACCGCCTGGGAATACCAGGTGTTGTAGGCTTTTAATTTTTTCTCACAGTCCGGGGAGAGCTTTTTGCCATGTGTTTCTTGCTCATCATCAAAGCTTTAAACCCTTATTTGAACCTTCTCACCTTCTCTGTCCTGTCCCAGGGCTTATAATTCTTTCTGTCTGACGACAAGCAGCAGCAGCAGCAGCAGCAGCAGCAGCAGCAGCAGCAGCAGCAACAGCAACAGAATAAGAGAAGTAAAATAAAAAACTTTCACACCTGCGGCCATACCACCCTGAAAGCGTCCGATCTTGTCTGATCTCGGAAGCTAAGCAGGGTTGGGCCTGGTTAGTACCTGGATGGGAGACCGCCTGGGAATACCAGGTGTTGTAGGCTTTTTCTTGTCTCACAGTCCGGGGAGAGCTTTTTGCCATGTGTTTCTTGCTCATCATCAAAGCTTTAAACCCTTATTTGAACCTTCTCACCTTCTCTGTCCTGTCCCAGGGCTTATAATTCTTTCTGTCTGACGACAAGCAGCAGCAGCAGCAGCAGCAGCAGCAGCAGCAGCAGCAGCAGCAGCAGCAGCAGCAACAGAATAAGAGAAGTAAAATAAAAAACTTTCACATCTGCGGCCATACCACCCTGAAAGCGCCTGATCTCGTCTGATCTCGGAAGCTAAGCAGGGTTGGGCCTGGTTAGTACCTGGATGGGAGACCGCCTGGGAATACCAGGTGTTGTAGGCTTTTAATTTTTTCTCACAGTCCGGGGAGAGCTTTTTGCCATGTGTTTCTTGCTCATCATCAAAGCTTTAAACCCTTATTTGAACCTTCTCACCTTCTCTGTCCTGTCCCAGGGCTTATAATTCTTTTTGTCTGACGACAAGCAGCAGCAGCAGCAGCAGCAGCAGCAGCAGCAGCAGCAACAGAATAAGAGAAGTAAAATAAAAAACTTTCACACCTGCGGCCATACCACCCTGAAAGCGCCCGATCTCGTCTGATCTCGGAAGCTAAGCAGGGTTGGGCCTGGTTAGTACCTGGATGGGAGACCGCCTGGGAATACCAGGTGTTGCAGGCTTTTAATTTTTTCTCACAGTCCGGGGAGAGCTTTTTGCCATGTGTTTCTTGCTCATCATCAAAGCTTTAAACCCTTATTTGAACCTTCTCACCTTCTCTGTCCTGTCCCAGGGCTTATAATTCTTTCTGTCTGACGACAAGCAGCAGCAGCAGCAGCAGCAGCAGCAACAGCAGCAACAGCAGCAGCAACAGCAGCAACAGCAGCAACAGCAGCAGCAACAGCAACAGAATAAGAGAAGTAAAATAAAAAACTTTCACACCTGCGGCCATACCACCCTGAAAGCGCCTGATCTCGGAAGCTAAGCAGGGTTGGGCCTGGTTAGTACCTGGATGGGAGACCGCCTGGGAATACCAGGTGTTGTAGGCTTTTTCTTGTCTCACAGTCCGGGGAGAGCTTTTTGCCATGTGTTTCTTGCTCATCATCAAAGCTTTAAACCCTTATTTGAACCTTCTCACCTTCTCTGTCCTGTCCCAGGGCTTATAATTCTTTCTGTCTGACGACAAGCAGCAGCAGCAGCAGCAGCAGCAGCAGCAGCAGCAGCAGCAGCAGCAGCAGCAGCAGCAGCAGCAGCAGCAGCAGCAGCAGCAGCAGCAACAGAATAAGAGAAGTAAAATAAAAAACTTTCACACCTGCGGCCATACCACCCTGAAGGCGCCCGATCTCGTCTGATCTCGGAAGCTAAGCAGGGTTGGGCCTGGTTAGTACCTGGATGGGAGACCGCCTGGGAATACCAGGTGTTGTAGGCTTTTAATTTTTTCTCACAGTCCGGGGAGAGCTTTTTGCCATGTGTTTCTTGCTCATCATCAAAGCTTTAAACCCTTATTTGAACCTTCTCACCTTCTCTGTCCTGTCCCAGGGCTTATAATTCTTTCTGTCTGACGACAAGCAGCAGCAGCAGCAGCAGCAGCAGCAGCAGCAGCAGCAGCAGCAGCAGCAGCAGCAGCAACAGAATAAGAGAAGTAAAATAAAAAACTTTCACACCTGCGGCCATACCACCCTGAAAGCGCCCGATCTCGTCTGATCTCGGAAGCTAAGCAGTGTTGGGCCTGGTTAGTACCTGGATGGGAGACCGCCTGGGAATACCAGTTGTTGTAGGCTTTTAATTTTTTCTCACAGTCCGGGGAGAGCTTTTTGCCATGTGTTTCTTGCTCATCATCAAAGCTTTAAACCCTTATTTGAACCTTCTCACCTTCTCTGTCCTGTCCCAGGGCTTATAATTCTTTCTGTCTGACGACAAGCAGCAGCAGCAGCAACAGAATAAGAGAAGTAAAATAAAAAACTTTCACACCTGTGGCCATACCACCCTGAAAGCGCCCGATCTCGTCTGATCTCGGAAACTAAGCAGGGTTGGGCCTGGTTAGTACCTGGATGGGAGACTGCCTGTGGATACCAGGTGTTGTAGGCTTTTAATTTTTTCTCACAGTCCGGGGAGAGCTTTTTGCCATGTGTTTCTTGCTCATCATCAAAGCTTTAAACCCTTATTTGAACCTTCTCACCTTCTCTGTCCTGTCCCAGGGCTTATAATTCTTTCTGTCTGACGACAAGCAGCAGCAGCAGCAGCAGCAGCAGCAGCAGCAGCAGCAACAGAATAAGAGAAGTAAAATAAAAAATTTTCACACCTGCGGCCATACCACCCTGAAAGCGCCCGATCTCGTCTGATCTCAGAAGCTAAGCAGCGTTGGGCCTGGTTAGTACCTGGATGGGAGACCGCCTGGGAATACCACGTGTTGTAGGCTTTTAATTTTTTCTCACAGTCCGGGGAGAGCTTTTTGCCATGTGTTTCTTGCTCATCATCAAAGCTTTAAACCCTTATTTGAACCTTCTCACCTTCTCTGTCCTGTCCCAGGGCTTATAATTCTTTCTGTCTGACGACAAGCAGCAGCAGCAGCAGCAGCAGCAGCAGCAGCAGCAGCAACAGCAACAGAATAAGAGAAGTAAAATAAAAAACATTCACACCTGCGGCCATACCACCCTGAAAGCGCCCGATCTCGTCTGATCTCGGAAGCTAAGCAGGGTTGGGCCTGGTTAGTACCTGGATGGGAGACCGCCTGGGAATACCAGGTGTTGTAGGCTTTTTCTTGTCTCACAGTCCGGGGAGAGCTTTTTGCCATGTGTTTCTTGCTCATCATCAAAGCTTTAAACCCTTATTTGAACCTTCTCACCTTCTCTGTCCTGTCCCAGGGCTTATAATTCTTTCTGTCTGACGACAAGCAGCAGCAGCAGCAGCAGCAGCAGCAGCAGCAGCAGCAGCAGCAGCAGCAGCAGCAGCAGCAACAGAATAAGAGAAGTAAAATAAAAAATTTTCACACCTGCGGCCATACCACCCTGAAAGCGCCCGATCTTGTCTGATCTCGGAAGCTAAGCAGGGTTGGGCCTGGATGGGAGACCGCCTGGGAATACCAGGTGTTGTAGGCTTTTTCTTGTCTCACAGTCCGGGGAGAGCTTTTTGCCATGTGTTTCTTGCTCATCATCAAAGCTTTAAACCCTTATTTGAACCTTCTCACCTTCTCTGTCCTGTCCCAGGGCTTATAATTCTTTCTGTCTGACGACAAGCAGCAGCAGCAGCAGCAGCAGCAGCAGCAGCAGCAGCAGCAGCAGCAACAGAATAAGAGAAGTAAAATAAAAAACTTTCACACCTGCGGCCGTACCACCCTGAAAGCGCCCGATTTCGTCTGATCTCGGAAGCTAAGCAGGGTTGGGCCTGGTTAGTACCTGGATGGGAGACTGCCTGGGAATACCAGGTGTTGTAGGCTTTTAATTTTTTCTCACAGTCCGGGGAGAGCTTTTTGCCATGTGTTTCTTGCTCATCATCAAAGCTTTAAACCCTTATTTGAACCTTCTCACCTTCTCTGTCCTGTCCCAGGGCTTATAATTCTTTCTGTCTGACGACAAGCAGCAGCAGCAGCAGCAGCAGCAGCAGCAGCAGCAGCAGCAGCAGCAGCAGCAGCAGCAGCAGCAGCAGCAGCAGCAGCAGCAGCAGCAGCAGCAGCAGCAGCAGCAACAGAATAAGAGAAGTAAAATAAAAAACTTTCACACCTGCGGCCATACCACCCTGAAAGCGCCTGATCTCGGAAGCTAAGCAGGGTTGGGCCTGGTTAGTACCTGGATGGGAGACCGCCTGGGAATACCAGGTGTTGTAGGCTTTTAATTTTTTCTCACAGTCCGGGGAGAGCTTTTTGCCATGTGTTTCTTGCTCATCATCAAAGCTTTAAACCCTTATTTGAACCTTCTCACCTTCTCTGTCCTGTCCCAGGGCTTATAATTCTTTTTGTCTGACGACAAGCAGCAGCAGCAGCAGCAGCAGCAGCAGCAGCAGCAGCAGCAGCAGCAGCAACAGAATAAGAGAAGTAAAATAAAAAACTTTCACACCTGCGGCCATACCACCCTGAAAGCGCCCAATCTCGTCTGATCTCGGAAGCTAAGCAGGGTTGGGCCTGGTTAGTACCTGGATGGGAGACCGCCTGGGAATACCAGGTGTTGTAGTTTTTTAATTTTTTCTCACAGTCCGGGGAGAGCTTTTTGCCATGTGTTTCTTGCTCATCATCAAAGCTTTAAACCCTTATTTGAACCTTCTCACCTTCTCTGTCCTGTCCCAGGGCTTATAATTCTTTCTGTCTGACGACAAGCAGCAGCAGCAGCAGCAGCAGCAGCAGCAGCAGCAGCAACAGAATAAGAGAAGTAAAATAAAAAATTTTCACACCTGCGGCCATACCACCCTGAAAGCGCCCGATCTCGTCTGATCTCAGAAGCTAAGCAGCGTTGGGCCTGGTTAGTACCTGGATGGGAGACCGCCTGGGAATACCACGTGTTGTAGGCTTTTAATTTTTTCTCACAGTCCGGGGAGAGCTTTTTGCCATGTGTTTCTTGCTCATCATCAAAGCTTTAAACCCTTATTTGAACCTTCTCACCTTCTCTGTCCTGTCCCAGGGCTTATAATTCTTTCTGTCTGACGACAAGCAGCAGCAGCAGCAGCAGCAGCAGCAGCAGCAGCAGCAGCAGCAACAGCAACAGAATAAGAGAAGTAAAATAAAAAACATTCACACCTGCGGCCATACCACCCTGAAAGCGCCCGATCTCGTCTGATCTCGGAAGCTAAGCAGGGTTGGGCCTGGTTAGTACCTGGATGGGAGACCGCCTGGGAATACCAGGTGTTGTAGGCTTTTTTCTTGTCTCACAGTCCGGGGAGAGCTTTTTGCCATGTGTTTCTTGCTCATCATCAAAGCTTTAAACCCTTATTTGAACCTTCTCACCTTCTCTGTCCTGTCCCAGGGCTTATAATTCTTTCTGTCTGACGACAAGCAGCAGCAGCAGCAGCAGCAGCAGCAGCAGCAGCAGCAGCAGGAACAGAATAAGAGAAGTAAAATAAAAAACTTTCACACCTGCGGCCATACCACCCTGAAAGCGCCCGATCTTGTCTGATCTCGGAAGCTAAGCAGGGTTGGGCCTGGATGGGAGACCGCCTGGGAATACCAGGTGTTGTAGGCTTTTTCTTGTCTCACAGTCCGGGGAGAGCTTTTTGCCATGTGTTTCTTGCTCATCATCAAAGCTTTAAACCCTTATTTGAACCTTCTCACCTTCTCTGTCCTGTCCCAGGGCTTATAATTCTTTCTGTCTGACGACAAGCAGCAGCAGCAGCAGCAGCAGCAGCAGCAGCAGCAACAGAATAAGAGAAGTAAAATAAAAAACTTTCACACCTGCGGCCATACCACCCTGAAAGCGCCCGATCTCGTCTGATCTCGGAAGCTGAGCAGGGTTGGGCCTGGTTAGTACCTGGATGGGAGACCGCCTGGGAATACCAGGTGTTGTAGGCTTTTAATTTTTTCTCACAGTCCGGGGAGAGCTTTTTGCCATGTGTTTCTTGCTCATCATCAAAGCTTTAAACCCTTATTTGAACCTTCTCACCTTCTCTGTCCTGTCCCAGGGCTTATAATTCTTTTTGTCTGACGACAAGCAGCAGCAGCAGCAGCAGCAGCAGCAGCAGCAGCAGCAGCAGCAGCAGCAGCAGCAACAGAATAAGAGAAGTAAAATAAAAAACTTTCACATCTGCGGCCATACCACCCTGAAAGTGCCAGATCTCGTCTGATCTCGGAAGCTAAGCAGGGTTGGGCCTGGTTAGTACCTGGATGGGAGACCGCCTGGGAATACCAGGTGTTGTAGGGTTTTTCTTTTCTCACAGTCCGGGGAGAGCTTTTTGCCATGTGTTTCTTGCTCATCATCAAAGCTTTAAACCCTTATTTGAACCTTCTCACCTTCTCTGTCCTGTCCCAGGGCTTATAATTATTTCTGTCTGATGACAATGAGCAGGAGCAGGAGCAGCAGGAGCAGCAGGAGCAGCAGCAGCAGCAGGAGCAGCAGCAGCAGCAGCAGCAGGAGCAGCAGCAGCAGCAGCAGCAGCAACAGAATAAGAGAAGTAAAATAAAAAACTTTCACACCTGCGGCCATACCACCCTGAAAGCGCCCGATCTCGTCTGATCTCGGAAGCTAAGCAGGGTTGGGCCTGGTTAGTACCTGGATGGGAGACCGCCTGGGAATACCCGGTCTTGTAGGCTTTTAATTTTTTCTCACAGTCCGGGGAGAGCTTTTTGCCATGTGTTTCTTGCTCATCATCAAAGCTTTAAACCCTTATTTGAACCTTCTCACCTTCTCTGTCCTGTCCCAGGGCTTATAATTCTTTCTGTCTGACGACAAGCAGCAGCAGCAGCAGCAGCAGCAGCAGCAGCAGCAGCAGCAGCAACAGCAACAGAATAAGAGAAGTAAAATAAAAAACTTTCACACCTGCGGCCATACCACCCTGAAAGCGCCCGATCTCGTCTGATCTCGGAAGCTAAGCAGGGTTGGGCCTGGTTAGTACCTGGATGGGAGACCGCCTGGGAATACCAGGTGTTGTAGGCTTTTTCTTGTCTCACAGTCCGGGGAGAGCTTTTTGCCATGTGTTTCTTGCTCATCATCAAAGCTTTAAACCCTTATTTGAACCTTCTCACCTTCTCTGTCCTGTCCCAGGGCTTATAATTCTTTCTGTCTGACGACAAGCAGCAGCAGCAGCAGCAGCAGCAGCAGCAGCAGCAGCAGCAGCAGCAGCAGCAGCAGCAGCAGCAGCAACAGAATAAGAGAAGTAAAATAAAAAACTTTCACACCTGCGGCCATACCACCCTGAAAGCGCCCGATCTCGTCTGATCTCGGAAGCTAAGCAGGGTTGGGCCTGGTTAGTACCTGGATGGGAGACCGCCTGGGAATACCAGGTGTTGTAGGCTTTTAATTTTTTCTCACAGTCCGGGGAGAGCTTTTTGCCATGTGTTTCTTGCTCATCATCAAAGCTTTAAACCCTTATTTGAACCTTCTCACCTTCTCTGTCCTGTCCCAGGGCTTATAATTCTTTTTGTCTGACGACAAGCAGCAGCAGCAGCAGCAGCAGCAGCAGCAGCAGCAGCAGCAGCAGCAGCAGCAGCAGCAGCAGCAGCAGCAGCAGCAGCAGCAGCAGCAACAGAATAAGAGAAGTAAAATAAAAAACTTTCACACCTGCGGCCATACCACCCTGAAAGCGCCCGATCTCGTCTGATCTCGGAAGCTAAGCAGGGTTGGGCCTGGTTAGTACCTGGATGGGAGACCGCCTGGGAATACCAGGTGTTGTAGGCTTTTAATTTTTTCTCACAGTCCGGGGAGAGCTTTTTGCCATGTGTTTCTTGCTCATCATCAAAGCTTTAAACCCTTATTTGAACCTTCTCACCTTCTCTGTCCTGTCCCAGGGCTTATAATTCTTTCTGTCTGACGACAAGCAGCAGCAGCAGCAGCAGCAGCAGCAGCAGCAGCAGCAGCAGCAGCAGCAGCAGCAGCAGCAGCAGCAGCAGCAGCAGCAGCAGCAGCAGCAGCAGCAGCAGCAGCAACAGAATAAGAGAAGTAAAATAAAAACTTTCACACCTGCGGCCATACCACCCTGAAAGCGCCTGATCTCGGAAGCTAAGCAGGGTTGGGCCTGGTTAGTACCTGGATGGGAGACCGCCTGGGAATACCAGGTGTTGTAGGCTTTTAATTTTTTCTCACAGTCCGGGGAGAGCTTTTTGCCATGTGTTTCTTGCTCATCATCAAAGCTTTAAACCCTTATTTGAACCTTCTCACCTTCTCTGTCCTGTCCCAGGGCTTATAATTCTTTCTGTC
>NC_071088.1:142723332-142728332 GCF_027358695.1 Spea bombifrons | reverse complement strand
CTTCTCTGTCCTGTCCCAGGGCTTATAATTCTTTCTGTCTGACGACAAGCAGCAGCAGCAGCAGCAGCAGCAGCAGCAGCAGCAGCAGCAGCAGCAGCAGCAACAGAATAAGAGAAGTAAAATAAAAAACTTTCACACCTGCGGCCATACCACCCTGAAAGCGCCCGATCTTGTCTGATCTCGGAAGCTAAGCAGGGTTGGGCCTGGTTAGTACCTGGATGGGAGACCGCCTGGGAATACCAGGTGTTGTAGGCTTTTAATTTTTTCTCACAGTCCGGGGAGAGCTTTTTGCCATGTGTTTCTTGCTCATCATCAAAGCTTTAAACCCTTATTTGAACCTTCTCACCTTCTCTGTCCTGTCCCAGGGCTTATAATTCTTTCTGTCTGACGACAAGCAGCAGCAGCAGCAGCAGCCGCAGCAGCAGCAGCAGCAGCCGCAGCAGCAGCAGCAGCAGCCGCAGCAGCAACAGCAACAGAATAAGAGAAGTAAAATAAAAAACTTTCACACCTGCGGCCATACCACCCTGAAATTGCCCGATCTCGTCTGATCTCGGAAGCTAAGCAGGGTTGGGCCTGGTTAGTACCTGGATGGGAGACCGCCTGGGAATACCAGGTGTTGTAGGCTTTTTCTTGTCTCACAGTCCGGGGAGAGCTTTTTGCCATGTGTTTCTTGCTCATCATCAAAGCTTTAAACCCTTATTTGAACCTTCTCACCTTCTCTGTCCTGTCCTAGGGCTTATAATTCTTTCTGTCTGACGACAAGCAGCAGCAGCAGCAGCAGCAGCAGCAGCAGCAGCAGCAGCAGCAGCAACAGAATAAGAGAAGTAAAATAAAAAACTTTCACACCTGCGGCCATACCACCCTGAAAGCGCCCGATCTTGTCTGATCTCGGAAGCTAAGCAGGGTTGGGCCTGGTTAGTACCTGGATGGGAGACTGCCTGGGAATACCAGGTGTTGTAGGCTTTTTCTTGTCTGACAGTCCGGGGAGAGCTTTTTGCCATGTGTTTCTTGCTCATCATCAAAGCTTTAAACCCTTATTTGAACCTTCTCACCTTCTCTGTCCTGTCCCAGGGCTTATAATTCTTTCTGTCTGACGACAAGCAGCAGCAGCAGCAGCAGCAGCAGCAGCAGCAGCAGCAGCAGCAGCAGCAGCAGCAGCAGCAGCAGCAGCAGCAGCAGCAGCAGCAGCAGCAGCAGCAGCAGCAGCAGCAGCAGAATAAGAGAAGTAAAATAAAAAACTTTCACACCTGCGGCCATACCACCCTGAAAGCCCCTGATCTCGGAAGCTAAGCAGGGTTGGGCCTGGTTAGTACCTGGATGGGAGACCGCCTGGGAATACCCGGTCTTGTAGGCTTTTAATTTTTTCTCACAGTCCGGGGAGAGCTTTTTGCCATGTGTTTCTTGCTCATCATCAAAGCTTTAAACCCTTATTTGAACCTTCTCACCTTCTCTGTCCTGTCCCAGGGCTTATAATTCTTTTTGTCTGACGACAAGCAGCAGCAGCAGCAGCAGCAGCAGCAGCAGCAGCAGCAGCAGCAGCAGCAGCAGCAGCAGCAGCAGCAGCAGCAGCAGCAGCAGCAGCAGCAGCAGCAGCAGCAGCAGCAGCAGCAGCAGCAGCAGCAGAATAAGAGAAGTAAAATAAAAAACTTTCACACCTGTGGCCATACCACCCTGAAAGCGCCTGATCTCGGAAGCTAAGCAGGGTTGGGCCTGGTTAGTACCTGGATGGGAGACCGCCTGGGAATACCAGGTGTTGTAGGCTTTTAATTTTTTCTCACAGTCCGGGGAGAGCTTTTTGCCATGTGTTTCTTGCTCATCATCAAAGCTTTAAACCCTTATTTGAACCTTCTCACCTTCTCTGTCCTGTCCCAGGGCTTATAATTCTTTCTGTCTGACGACAAGCAGCAGCAGCAGCAGCAGCAGCAGCAGCAGCAGCAGCAGCAGCAGCAACAGAATAAGAGAAGTAAAATAAAATACTTTCACACCTGCGGCCATACCACCCTTAAAGCGCCCGATCTCGTCTGATCTCGGAAGCTAAGCAGCGTTGGGCCTGGTTAGTACCTGGATGGGAGACCGCCTGGGAATACCAGGTGTTGTAGGCTTTTAATTTTTTCTCACAGTCCGGGGAGAGCTTTTTGCCATGTGTTTCTTGCTCATCATCAAAGCTTTAAACCCTTATTTGAACCTTCTCACCTTCTCTGTCCTGTCCCAGGGCTTATAATTCTTTCTGTCTGACGACAAGCAGCAGCAGCAGCAGCAGCAGCAGCAGCAGCAGCAGCAGCAGCAGCAACAGCAACAGAATAAGAGAAGTAAAATAAAAAACTTTCACACCTGCGGCCATACCACCCTGAAAGCGCCCGATCTCGTCTGATCTCGGAAGCTAAGCAGGGTTGGACCTGGTTAGTACCTGGATGGGAGACCGCCTGGGAATACCAGGTGTTGTAGGCTTTTTCTTGTCTCACAGTCCGGGGAGAGCTTTTTGCCATGTGTTTCTTGCTCATCATCAAAGCTTTAAACCCTTATTTGAACCTTCTCACCTTCTCTGTCCTGTCCCAGGGTTTATAATTCTTTCTGTCTGACGACAAGCAGCAGCAGCAGCAACAGAATAAGAGAAGTAAAATAAAAAACTTTCACACCTGCGGCCATACCACCCTGAAAGCGCCCGATCTCGTCTGATCTCGGAAGCTAAGCAGCGTTGGGCCTGGTTAGTACCTGGATGGGACACCGCCTGGGAATACCAGGTGTTGTAGGCTTTTAATTTTTTCTCACAGTCCGGGGAGAGCTTTTTGCCATGTGTTTCTTGCTCATCATCAAAGCTTTAAACCCTTATTTGAACCTTCTCACCTTCTCTGTCCTGTCCCAGGGCTTATAATTCTTTCTGTCTGACGACAAGCAGCAGCAGCAGCAGCAGCAGCAGCAGCAGCAGCAGCAACAGAATAAGAGAAGTAAAATAAAAAATTTTCACACCTGCGGCCATACCACCCTGAAAGCGCCCGATCTCGTCTGATCTCGGAAGCTAAGCAGCGTTGGGCCTGGTTAGTACCTGGATGGGAGACCGCCTGGGAATACCACGTGTTGTAGGCTTTTAATTTTTTCTCACAGTCCGGGGAGAGCTTTTTGCCATGTGTTTCTTGCTCATCATCAAAGCTTTAAACCCTTATTTGAACCTTCTCACCTTCTCTGTCCTGTCCCAGGGCTTATAATTCTTTCTGTCTGACGACAAGCAGCAGCAGCAGCAGCAGCAGCAGCAGCAGCAGCAGCAACAGCAACAGAATAAGAGAAGTAAAATAAAAAACATTCACACCTGCGGCCATACCACCCTGAAAGCGCCCGATCTCGTCTGATCTCGGAAGCTAAGCAGGGTTGGGCCTGGTTAGTACCTGGATGGGAGACCGCCTGGGAATACCAGGTGTTGTAGGCTTTTTCTTGTCTCACAGTCCGGGGAGAGCTTTTTGCCATGTGTTTCTTGCTCATCATCAAAGCTTTAAACCCTTATTTGAACCTTCTCACCTTCTCTGTCCTGTCCCAGGGCTTATAATTCTTTCTGTCTGACGACAAGCAGCAGCAGCAGCAGCAGCAGCAGCAGCAGCAGCAGCAGCAGCAGCAGCAACAGCAGCAACAGCAGCAACAGCAACAGAATAAGAGAAGTAAAATAAAAAACTTTCACACCTGCGGCCATACCACCCTGAAAGCGCCTGATCTCGGAAGCTAAGCAGGGTTGGGCCTGGTTAGTACCTGGATGGGAGACCGCCTGGGAATACCAGGTGTTGTAGATTTTTTCTTGTCTCACAGTCCGGGGAGAGCTTTTTGCCATGTGTTTCTTGCTCATCATCAAAGCTTTAAACCCTTATTTGAACCTTCTCACCTTCTCTGTCCTGTCCCAGGGCTTATAATTCTTTTTGTCTGACGACAAGCAGCAGCAGAAGCAGCAGCAGCAGCAGCAGCAGCAGCAGCAGCAGCAGCAGCAGCAGCAGCAGCAGCAGCAGCAACAGAATAAGAGAAGTAAAATAAAAAACTTTCACACCTGCGGCCATACCACCCTGAAAGCGCCTGATCTCGTCTGATCTCGGAAGCTAAGCAGGGTTGGGCCTGGTTAGTACCTGGATGGGAGACCGCCTGGGAATACCAGGTGTTGTAGGCTTTTAATTTTTTCTCACAGTCCGGGGAGAGCTTTTTGCCATGTGTTTCTTGCTCATCATCAAAGCTTTAAACCCTTATTTGAACCTTCTCACCTTCTCTGTCCTGTCCCAGGGCTTATAATTCTTTCTGTCTGACGACAAGCAGCAGCAGCAGCAGCAGCAGCAGCAGCAGCAGCAGCAGCAGCAGCAACAGAATAAGAGAAGTAAAATAAAAAACTTTCACACCTGCGGCCATACCACCCTGAAAGCGCCCGATCTTGTCTGATCTCGGAAGCTAAGCAGGGTTGGGCCTGGTTAGTACCTGGATGGGAGACCGCCTGGGAATACCAGGTGTTGTAGGCTTTTAATTTTTTCTCACAGTCCGGGGAGAGCTTTTTGCCATGTGTTTCTTGCTCATCATCAAAGCTTTAAACCCTTATTTGAACCTTCTCACCTTCTCTGTCCTGTCCCAGGGCTTATAATTCTTTCTGTCTGACGACAAGCAGCAGCAGCAGCAGCAGCCGCAGCAGCAGCAGCAGCAGCCGCAGCAGCAGCAGCAGCAGCCGCAGCAGCAGCAGCAGCAGCCGCAGCAGCAACAGCAACAGAATAAGAGAAGTAAAATAAAAAACTTTCACACCTGCGGCCATACCACCCTGAAATTGCCCGATCTCGTCTGATCTCGGAAGCTAAGCAGGGTTGGGCCTGGTTAGTACCTGGATGGGAGACCGCCTGGGAATACCAGGTGTTGTAGGCTTTTTCTTGTCTCACAGTCCGGGGAGAGCTTTTTGCCATGTGTTTCTTGCTCATCATCAAAGCTTTAAACCCTTATTTGAACCTTCTCACCTTCTCTGTCCTGTCCTAGGGCTTATAATTCTTTCTGTC
>NC_071088.1:142715832-142718332 GCF_027358695.1 Spea bombifrons | reverse complement strand
GAAGTAAAATAAAAAACTTTCACACCTGCGGCCATACCACCCTGAAAGCGCCCGATCTCGTCTGATCTCGGAAGCTAAGCAGGGTTGGGCCTGGTTAGTACCTGGATGGGAGACTGCCTGGGAATACCAGGTGTTGTAGGCTTTTTCTTGTCTGACAGTCCAGGGAGAGCTTTTTGCCATGTGTTTCTTGCTCATCATCAAAGCTTTAAACCCTTATTTGAACCTTCTCACCTTCTCTGTCCTGTCCCAGGGCTTATAATTCTTTCTGTCTGACGACAAGCAGCAGCAGCAGCAGCAGCAGCAGCAGCAGCAGCAGCAGCAGCAGCAGCAGCAGCAGCAGCAGAATAAGAGAAGTAAAATAAAAAATTTCACACCTGCGGCCATACCACCCTGAAAGCGACCGATCTCGTCTGATCTCGGAAGCTAAGCAGGTTTGGGCCTGGTTAGTACCTGGATGGGAGACTGCCTGGGAATACCAGGTGTTGTAGGCTTTTTCTTGTCTGACAGTCCGGGGAGAGCTTTTTGCCATGTGTTTCTTGCTCATCATCAAAGCTTTAAACCCTTATTTGAACCTTCTCACCTTCTCTGTCCTGTCCCAGGGCTTATAATTCTTTCTCTGACGACAAGCAGCAGCAGCAGCAGCAACAGAATAAGAGAAGTAAAATAAAAAACTTTCACACCTGTGGCCATACCACCCTGAAAGCGCCCGATCTCGTCTGATCTCGGAAGCTAAGCAGGGTTGGGCCTGGTTAGTACCTGGATGGGAGACCGCCTGGGAATACCAGGTGTTGTAGGCTTTTAATTTTTTCTCACAGTCCGGGGAGAGCTTTTTGCCATGTGTTTCTTGCTCATCATCAAAGCTTTAAACCCTTATTTGAACCTTCTCACCTTCTCTGTCCTGTCCCAGGGCTTATAATTCTTTCTGTCTGACGACAAGCAGCAGCAGCAGCAGCAGCAGCAGCAGCAGCAGCAGCAGCAGCAGCAGCAGCAGCAGCAGCAGCAGCAACAGAATAAGAGAAGTAAAATAAAAAATTTTCACACCTGCGGCCATACCACCCTGAAAGCGCCCGATCTCGTCTGATCTCGGAAGCTAAGCAGGGTTGTGCCTGGTTAGTACCTGGATGGGAGACCGCCTGGGAATACCAGGTGTTGTAGGCTTTTAATTTTTTCTCACAGTCCGGGGAGAGCTTTTTGCCATGTGTTTCTTGCTCATCATCAAAGCTTTAAACCCTTATTTGAACCTTCTCACCTTCTCTGTCCTGTCCCAGGGCTTATAATTCTTTCTGTCTGACGACAAGCAGCAGCAGCAGCAGCAGCAGCAGCAGCAGCAGCAGCAACAGAATAAGAGAAGTAAAATAAAAAACTTTCACACCTGCGGCCATACCACCCTGAAAGCGCCCGATCTCGTCTGATCTCGGAAGCTAAGCAAGGTTGGGCCTGTTTAGTACCTGGATGGGAGACCGCCTGGGAATACCAGGTGTTGCAGGCTTTTAATTTTTTCTCACAGTCCGGGGAGAGCTTTTTGCCATGTGTTTCTTGCTCATCATCAAAGCTTTAAACCCTTATTTGAACCTTCTCACCTTCTCTGTCCTGTCCCAGGGCTTATAATTCTTTTTGTCTGACGACAAGCAGCAGCAGCAGCAGCAGCAGCAGCAGCAGCAGCAGCAGCAGCAGCAGCAGCAGCAGCAGCAGCAGCAGCAGCAGCAGCAGCAGCAGCAGCAGCAGCAGCAGCAGCAGCAGCAGCAGCAGCAGCAACAGAATAAGAGAAGTAAAATAAAAAACTTTCACACCTGCGGCCATACCACCCTGAAAGCGCCTGATCTCGGAAGCTAAGCAGGGTTGGGCCTGGTTAGTACCTGGATGGGAGACTGCCTGGGAATACCAGGTGTTGTAGGCTTTTTCTTGTCTCACAGTCCGGGGAGAGCTTTTTGCCATGTGTTTCTTGCTCATCATCAAAGCTTTAAACCCTTATTTGAACCTTCTCACCTTCTCTGTCCTGTCCCAGGGCTTATAATTCTTTCTGTCTGACGACAAGCAGCAGCAGCAGCAGCAGCAGCAGCAGCAGCAGCAGCAGCAGCAGCAGCAGCAGAATAAGAGAAGTAAAATAAAAAACTTTCACACCTGCGGCCATACCACCCTGAAAGCGCCCGATCTCGTCTGATCTCGGAAGCTAAGCAGGGTTGGGCCTGGTTAGTACCTGGATGGGAGACCGCCTGGGAATACCAGGTGTTGTAGGCTTTTAATTTTTTCTCACAGTCCGGGGAGAGCTTTTTGCCATGTGTTTCTTGCTCATCATCAAAGCTTTAAACCCTTATTTGAACCTTCTCACCTTCTCTGTCCTGTCCCAGGGCTTATAATTCTTTTTGTCTGACGACAAGCAGCAGCAGCAGCAGCAGCAGCAGCAGCAGCAGCAGCAGCAGCAGCAGCAGCAGCAGCAGCAGCAGCAGCAGCAGCAGCAGCAGCAACAGAATAAGAGAAGTAAAATAAAAAACTTTCACAC
>NC_071088.1:142705832-142710832 GCF_027358695.1 Spea bombifrons | reverse complement strand
GTTTCTTGCTCATCATCAAAGCTTTAAACCCTTATTTGAACCTTCTCACCTTCTCTGTCCTGTCCCAGGGCTTATAATTCTTTCTGTCTGACGACAAGCAGCAGCAGCAGCAGCAGCAGCAGCAGCAGCAGCAGCAGCAGCAGCAGCAGCAGCAGCAGCAGCAGCAACAGAATAAGAGAAGTAAAATAAAAAACTTTCACACCTGCGGCCATACCACCCTGAAAGCGCCCGATCTCGTCTGATCTCGGAAGCTAAGCAGGGTTGGGCCTGGTTAGTACCTGGATGGGAGACCGCCTGGGAATACCAGGTGTTGTAGGCTTTTAATTTTTTCTCACAGTCCGGGGAGAGCTTTTTGCCATGTGTTTCTTGCTCATCATCAAAGCTTTAAACCCTTATTTGAACCTTCTCACCTTCTCTGTCCTGTCCCAGGGTTTATAATTCTTTCTGTCTGACGACAAGCAGCAGCAGCAGCAACAGAATAAGAGAAGTAAAATAAAAAACTTTCACACCTGCGGCCATACCACCCTGAAAGCGCCCGATCTCGTCTGATCTCAGAAGCTAAGCAGGGTTGGGCCTGGTTAGTACCTGGATGGGAGACCACCTGGGAATACCGGGTGTTGTAGGCTTTTAATTTTTTCTCACAGTCCGGGGAGAGCTTTTTGCCATGTGTTTCTTGCTCATCATCAAAGCTTTAAACCCTTATTTGAACCTTCTCACCTTCCCTGTCCTGTCCCAGGGCTTATAATTCTTTCTGTCTGACGACAAGCAGCAGCAGCAGCAGCAGCAGCAGCAGCAGCAGCAGCAGCAGCAGCAGCAACAGAATAAGAGAAGTAAAATAAAAAAGTTTCACACCTGCGGCCATACCACCCTGAAAGCGCCCGATCTCGTCTGATCTCGGAAGCTAAGCAGCGTTGGGCCTGGTTAGTACCTGGATGGGAGACCGCCTGGGAATACCACGTGTTGTAGGCTTTTAATTTTTTCTCACAGTCCGGGGAGAGCTTTTTGCCATGTGTTTCTTGCTCATCATCAAAGCTTTAAACCCTTATTTGAACCTTCTCACCTTCTCTGTCCTGTCCCAGGGCTTATAATTCTTTCTGTCTGACGACAAGCAGCAGCAGCAGCAGCAGCAGCAGCAGCAGCAGCAGCAGCAGCAGCAGCAGCAGCAGCAGCAGCAGCAACAGAATAAGAGAAGTAAAATAAAAAACATTCACACCTGCGGCCATACCACCCTGAAAGCGCCCGATCTCGTCTGATCTCGGAAGCTAAGCAGGGTTGGGCCTGGTTAGTACCTGGATGGGAGACCGCCTGGGAATACCAGGTGTTGTAGGCTTTTTCTTGTCTCACAGTCCGGGGAGAGCTTTTTGCCATGTGTTTCTTGCTCATCATCAAAGCTTTAAACCCTTATTTGAACCTTCTCACCTTCTCTGTCCTGTCCCAGGGCTTATAATTCTTTCTGTCTGACGACAAGCAGCAGCAGCAGCAGAAGCAGCAGCAGCAGCAGCAGCAGCAGCAGCAGCAGCAGCAGCAGCAGCAGCAACAGCAGCAACAGCAGCAGCAACAGAATAAGAGAAGTAAAATAAAAAACTTTCACACCTGCGGCCATACCACCCTGAAAGCGCCTGATCTCGGAAGCTAAGCAGGGTTGGGCCTGGTTAGTACCTGGATGGGAGACCGCCTGGGAATACCAGGTGTTGTAGATTTTTTCTTGTCTCACAGTCCGGGGAGAGCTTTTTGCCATGTGTTTCTTGCTCATCATCAAAGCTTTAAACCCTTATTTGAACCTTCTCACCTTCTCTGTCCTGTCCCAGGGCTTATAATTCTTTCTGTCTGACGACAAGCAGCAGCAGCAGCAGCAGCAGCAGCAGCAGCAGCAGCAGCAGCAGCAGCAGCAGCAGCAGCAGCAGCAGCAGCAGCAGCAGCAGCAGCAGCAGCAGCAGCAGCAGCAGCAGCAGCAGCAGCAGCAGCAGCAGCAGCAGCAGCAGCAGCAGCAGCAGCAGCAGCAGCAGCAGCAGCAGCAGCAGCAGCAGAATAAGAGAAGTAAAATAAAAAACTTTCACACCTGCGGCCATACCACCCTGAAAGCGCCTGATCTCGAAGCTAAGCAGGGTTGGGCCTGGTTAGTACCTGGATGGGAGACCGCCTGGGAATACCAGGTGTTGTAGGCTTTTAATTTTTTCTCACAGTCCGGGGAGAGCTTTTTGCCATGTGTTTCTTGCTCATCATCAAAGCTTTAAACCCTTATTTGAACCTTCTCACCTTCTCTGTCCTGTCCCAGGGCTTATAATTCTTTTTGTCTGACGACAAGCAGCAGCAGAAGCAGCAGCAGCAGCAGCAGCAGCAGCAGCAGCAGCAGCAGCAGCAGCAGCAGCAGCAGCAACAGAATAAGAGAAGTAAAATAAAAAACTTTCACACCTGTGGCCATACCACCCTGAAAGCGCCCGATCTCGTCTGATCTCGGAAGCTAAGCAGGGTTGGGCCTGGTTAGTACCTGGATGGGAGACCGCCTGGGAATACCAGGTGTTGTAGGCTTTTAATTTTTTCTCACAGTCCGGGGAGAGCTTTTTGCCATGTGTTTCTTGCTCATCATCAAAGCTTTAAACCCTTATTTGAACCTTCTCACCTTCTCTGTCCTGTCCCAGGGCTTATAATTCTTTCTGTCTGACGACAAGCAGCAGCAGCAGCAGCAGCAGCAGCAGCAGCAGCAGCAGCAGCAGCAGCAGCAGCAGCAGCAGCAGCAGCAGCAACAGAATAAGAGAAGTAAAATAAAAAACTTTCACACCTGCGGCCATACCACCCTGAAAGCGCCCGATCTTGTCTGATCTCGGAAGCTAAGCAGGGTTGGGCCTGGTTAGTACCTGGATGGGAGATCGCCTGGGAATACCAGGTGTTGTAGGCTTTTAATTTTTTCTCACAGTCCGGGGAGAGCTTTTTGCCATGTGTTTCTTGCTCATCATCAAAGCTTTAAACCCTTATTTGAACCTTCTCACCTTCTCTGTCCTGTCCCAGGGCTTATAATTCTTTCTGTCTGACGACAAGCAGCAGCAGCAGCAGCAGCCGCAGCAGCAGCAGCAGCAGCCGCAGCAGCAGCAGCAGCAGCAGCAGCAGCAGCCGCAGCAGCAACAGCAACAGAATAAGAGAAGTAAAATAAAAAACTTTCACACCTGCGGCCATACCACCCTGAAAGCGCCCGATCTCGTCTGATCTCGGAAGCTAAGCAGGGTTGGGCCTGGTTAGTACCTGGATGGGAGACCGCCTGGGAATACCAGGTGTTGTAGGCTTTTTCTTGTCTCACAGTCCGGGGAGAGCTTTTTGCCATGTGTTTCTTGCTCATCATCAAAGCTTTAAACCCTTATTTGAACCTTCTCACCTTCTCTGTCCTGTCCCAGGGCTTATAATTCTTTCTGTCTGACGACAAGCAGCAGCTGCAGCAGCAGCAGCAGCAGCAGCAGCAGCAGCAGCAGCAGCAGCAGCAGCAGCAGCAGCAGCAACAGCAGCAACAGCAACAGAATAAGAGAAGTAAAATAAAAAACTTTCACACCTGCGGCCATACCACCCTGAAAGCGCCCGATCTCGTCTGATCTCGGAAGCTAAGCAGGGTTGGGCCTGGTTAGTACCTGGATGGGAGACTGCCTGGGAATACCAGGTGTTGTAGGCTTTTTCTTGTCTGACAGTCCGGGGAGAGCTTTTTGCCATGTGTTTCTTGCTCATCATCAAAGCTTTAAACCCTTATTTGAACCTTCTCACCTTCTCTGTCCTGTCCCAGGGCTTATAATTCTTTCTGTCTGACGACAAGCAGCAGCAGCAGCAGCAGCAGCAGCAGCAGCAGCAGCAGCAGCAGCAGCAGCAGCAGCAGCAGCAGCAGCAGCAGCAGCAGCAGCAGCAGCAGCAGCAGCAGCAGCAGCAGCAGAATAAGAGAAGTAAAATAAAAAATTTCACACCTGTGGCCATACCACCCTGAAAGCGACCGATCTCGTCTGATCTCGGAAGCTAAGCAGGGTTGGGCCTGGTTAGTACCTGGATGGGAGACTGCCTGGGAATACCAGGTGTTGTAGGCTTTTAATTTTTTCTCACAGTCCGGGGAGAGCTTTTTGCCATGTGTTTCTTGCTCATCATCAAAGCTTTAAACCCTTATTTGAACCTTCTCACCTTCTCTGTCCTGTCCCAGGGCTTATAATTCTTTCTGTCTGACGACAAGCAGCAGCAGCAGCAACAGAATAAGAGAAGTAAAATAAAAAACTTTCACACCTGTGGCCATACCACCCTGAAAGCGCCTGATCTCGGAAGTTAAGCAGGGTTGGGCCTGGTTAGTACCTGGATGGGAGACCGCCTGGGAATACCAGGTGTTGTAGGCTTTTAATTTTTTCTCACAGTCCGGGGAGAGCTTTTTGCCATGTGTTTCTTGCTCATCATCAAAGCTTTAAACCCTTATTTGAACCTTCTCACCTTCTCTGTCCTGTCCCAGGGCTTATAATTCTTTCTGTCTGACGACAAGCAGCAGCAGCAGCAGCAGCAGCAGCAGCAGCAGCAACAGAATAAGAGAAGTAAAATAAAAAAATTTCACACCTGCGGCCATACCACCCTGAAAGCGCCCGATCTCGTCTGATCTCGGAAGCTAAGCAGTGTTGGGCCTGGTTAGTACCTGGATGGGAGACCGCCTGGGAATACCAGGTGTTGTAGGCTTTTAATTTTTTCTCACAGTCCGGGGAGAGCTTTTTGCCATGTGTTTCTTGCTCATCATCAAAGCTTTAAACCCTTATTTGAACCTTCTCACCTTCTCTGTCCTGTCCCAGGGCTTATAATTCTTTCTGTCTGACGACAAGCAGCAGCAGCAGCAGCAGCAGCAGCAGCAGCAGCAGCAGCAGCAGCAGCAGCAGCAGCAGCAGCAGCAGCAGCAGCAGCAGCAGCAGCAGCAGCAGCAGCAGCAGCAGCAGCAGCAGCAGCAGCAGCAGCAGCAGCAACAGAATAAGAGAAGTAAAATAAAAAACTTTCACACCTGCGGC
>NC_071088.1:142693332-142695832 GCF_027358695.1 Spea bombifrons | reverse complement strand
GCAGCCGCAGCAGCAGCAGCCGCAGCAGCAGCCGCAGCAGCAACAGCAACAGAATAAGAGAAGTAAAATAAAAAACTTTAACACCTGCGGCCATACCACCCTGAAAGCGCCCGATCTCGTCTGATCTCGGAAGCTAAGCAGGGTTGGGCCTGGTTAGTACCTGGATGGGAGACCGCCTGGGAATACCAGGTGTTGTAGGCTTTTAATTTTTTCTCACAGTCCGGGGAGAGCTTTTTGCCATGTGTTTCTTGCTCATCATCAAAGCTTTAAACCCTTATTTGAACCTTCTCACCTTCTCTGTCCTGTCCCAGGGCTTATAATTCTTTTTGTCTGACGACAAGCAGCAGCAGCAGCAGCAGCAGCAGCAGCAGCAGCAGCAGCAGCAGCAGCAGCAGCAGCAGCAGCAGCAGCAGCAGCAGCAACAGAATAAGAGAAGTAAAATAAAAAACTTTCACACCTGCGGCCATACCACCCTGAAAGCGCCCGATCTCGTCTGATCTCGGAAGCTAAGCAGGGTTGGGCCTGGTTAGTACCTGGATGGGAGACCGCCTGGGAATACCAGGTGTTGTAGGCTTTTAATTTTTTCTCACAGTCCGGGGAGAGCTTTTTGCCATGTGTTTCTTGCTCATCATCAAAGCTTTAAACCCTTATTTGAACCTTCTCACCTTCTCTGTCCTGTCCCAGGGCTTATAATTCTTTCTGTCTGACGACAAGCAGCAGCAGCAGCAGCAGCAGCAGCAGCAGCAGCAGCAGCAGCAGCAGCAGCAGCAGCAGCAGCAGCAGCAGCAGCAGCAGCAGCAGCAGCAGCAGCAGCAGCAGCAGCAGCAGCAGCAGCAGCAGCAGCAGCAGCAGCAGCAGAATAAGAGAAGTAAAATAAAAAACTTTCACACCTGCGGCCATACCACCCTGAAAGCGCCTGATCTCGGAAGCTAAGCAGGGTTGGGCCTGGTTAGTACCTGGATGGGAGACCGCCTGGGAATACCAGGTGTTGTAGGCTTTTAATTTTTTCTCACAGTCCGGGGAGAGCTTTTTGCCATGTGTTTCTTGCTCATCATCAAAGCTTTAAACCCTTATTTGAACCTTCTCACCTTCTCTGTCCTGTCCCAGGGCTTATAATTCTTTTTGTCTGACGACAAGCAGCAGCAGCAGCAGCAGCAGCAGCAGCAGCAGCAGCAGCAGCAGCAGCAGCAGCAGCAGCAGCAGCAGCAACAGAATAAGAGAAGTAAAATAAAAAACTTTCACACCTGCGGCCATACCACCCTGAAAGCGCCCGATCTCGTCTGATCTCGGAAGCTAAGCAGGGTTGGGCCTGGTTAGTACCTGGATTGGAGACCGCCTGGGAATACTAGGTGTTGTAGGCTTTTAATTTTTTCTCACAGTCCGGGGAGAGCTTTTTGCCATGTGTTTCTTGCTCATCATCAAAGCTTTAAACCCTTATTTGAACCTTCTCACCTTCTCTGTCCTGTCCTAGGGCTTATAATTCTTTCTGTCTGACGACAAGCAGCAGCAGCAGCAGCAGCAGCAGCAGCAGCAGCAGCAGCAGCAGCAGCAGCAGCAACAGCAACAGCAACAGAATAAGAGAAGTAAAATAAAAAACTTTCACACCTGCGGCCATACCACCCTGAAAGCGTCTGATCTCGGAAGCTAAGCAGGGTTGGGCCTGGTTAGTACCTGGATGGGAGACTGCCTGGGAATACCAGGTGTTGTAGGCTTTTTCTTGTCTGACAGTCCGGGGAGAGCTTTTTGCCATGTGTTTCTTGCTCATCATCAAAGCTTTAAACCCTTATTTGAACCTTCTCACCTTCTCTGTCCTGTCCCAGGGCTTATAATTCTTTCTGTCTGACGACAAGCAGCAGCAGCAGCAGCAGCAGCAGCAGCAGCAGCAGCAGCAGCAGCAGCAGCAGCAGCAGAATAAGAGAAGTAAAATAAAAAAATTCACACCTGCGGCCATACCACCCTGAAAGCGACCGATCTCGTCTGATCTCGGAAGCTAAGCAGGGTTGGGCCTGGTTAGTACCTGGATGGGAGACTGCCTGGGAATACCAGGTGTTGTAGGCTTTTTCTTGTCTGACAGTCCGGGGAGAGCTTTTTGCCATGTGTTTCTTGCTCATCATCAAAGCTTTAAACCCTTATTTGAACCTTCTCACCTTCTCTGTCCTGTCCCAGGGCTTATAATTCTTTCTGTCTGACGACAAGCAGCAGCAGCAGCAGCAACAGAATAAGAGAAGTAAAATAAAAAACTTTCACACCTGTGGCCATACCACCCTGAAAGCGCCCGATCTCGTCTGATCTCGGAAGCTAAGCAGGGTTGGGCCTGGTTAGTACCTGGATGGGAGACCGCCTGGGAATACCAGGTGTTGTAGGCTTTTAATTTTTTCTCACAGTCCGGGGAGAGCTTTTTGCCATGTGTTTCTTGCTCATCATCAAAGCTTTAAACCCTTATTTGAACCTTCTCACCTTCTCTGTCCTGTCCCAGGGCTTATAATTCTTTCTGTCTGAC
>NC_071088.1:142685832-142688332 GCF_027358695.1 Spea bombifrons | reverse complement strand
TCTCACAGTCCGGGGAGAGCTTTTTGCCATGTGTTTCTTGCTCATCATCAAAGCTTTAAACCCTTATTTGAACCTTCTCACCTTCTCTGTCCTGTCCCAGGGCTTATAATTCTTTTTGTCTGACGACAAGCAGCAGCAGCAGCAGCAGCAGCAGCAGCAGCAGCAGCAGCAGCAGCAGCAGCAGCAGCAGCAGCAGCAGCAGCAGCAGCAGCAGCAGCAGCAGCAACAGAATAAGAGAAGTAAAATAAAAAACTTTCACACCTGCGGCCATACCACCCTGAAAGCGCCCGATCTCGTCTGATCTCGGAAGCTAAGCAGGGTTGGGCCTGGTTAGTACCTGGATGGGAGACCGCCTGGGAATACCAGGTGTTGTAGGCTTTTAATTTTTTCTCACAGTCCGGGGAGAGCTTTTTGCCATGTGTTTCTTGCTCATCATCAAAGCTTTAAACCCTTATTTGAACCTTCTCACCTTCTCTGTCCTGTCCCAGGGCTTATAATTCTTTCTGTCTGACGACAAGCAGCAGCAGCAGCAGCAGCAGCAGCAGCAGCAGCAGCAGCAGCAGCAGCAGCAGCAGCAGCAGCAGCAGCAGCAGCAGCAG
The DNA here is from genome assembly GCF_027358695.1 of Spea bombifrons. Lineage (NCBI taxonomy): Eukaryota > Metazoa > Chordata > Amphibia > Anura > Pelobatidae > Spea > Spea bombifrons. The sequence goes on along the minus strand of NC_071088.1, from coordinate 142,687,733 downwards.
CAGCAGCAGCAGCAGCAGCAGCAGCAGCAGCAGCAGCAGCAGCAGCAGCAGCAGCAGAATAAGAGAAGTAAAATAAAAAACTTTCACACCTGCGGCCATACCACCCTGAAAGCGCCTGATCTCGGAAGCTAAGCAGGGTTGGGCCTGGTTAGTACCTGGATGGGAGACCGCCTGGGAATACCAGGTGTTGTAGGCTTTTAATTTTTTCTCACAGTCCGGGGAGAGCTTTTTGCCATGTGTTTCTTGCTCATCATCAAAGCTTTAAACCCTTATTTGAACCTTCTCACCTTCTCTGTCCTGTCCCAGGGCTTATAATTCTTTTTGTCTGACGACAAGCAGCAGCAGCAGCAGCAGCAGCAGCAGCAGCAGCAGCAGCAGCAGCAGCAGCAGCAGCAGCAGCAGCAGCAACAGAATAAGAGAAGTAAAATAAAAAACTTTCACACCTGCGGCCATACCACCCTGAAAGCGCCCGATCTCGTCTGATCTCGGAAGCTAAGCAGGGTTGGGCCTGGTTAGTACCTGGATTGGAGACCGCCTGGGAATACTAGGTGTTGTAGGCTTTTAATTTTTTCTCACAGTCCGGGGAGAGCTTTTTGCCATGTGTTTCTTGCTCATCATCAAAGCTTTAAACCCTTATTTGAACCTTCTCACCTTCTCTGTCCTGTCCTAGGGCTTATAATTCTTTCTGTCTGACGACAAGCAGCAGCAGCAGCAGCAGCAGCAGCAGCAGCAGCAGCAGCAGCAGCAGCAGCAGCAACAGCAACAGCAACAGAATAAGAGAAGTAAAATAAAAAACTTTCACACCTGCGGCCATACCACCCTGAAAGCGTCTGATCTCGGAAGCTAAGCAGGGTTGGGCCTGGTTAGTACCTGGATGGGAGACTGCCTGGGAATACCAGGTGTTGTAGGCTTTTTCTTGTCTGACAGTCCGGGGAGAGCTTTTTGCCATGTGTTTCTTGCTCATCATCAAAGCTTTAAACCCTTATTTGAACCTTCTCACCTTCTCTGTCCTGTCCCAGGGCTTATAATTCTTTCTGTCTGACGACAAGCAGCAGCAGCAGCAGCAGCAGCAGCAGCAGCAGCAGCAGCAGCAGCAGCAGCAGCAGCAGCAGCAGCAGCAGCAGCAGCAGCAGAATAAGAGAAGTAAAATAAAAAAATTCACACCTGCGGCCATACCACCCTGAAAGCGACCGATCTCGTCTGATCTCGGAAGCTAAGCAGGGTTGGGCCTGGTTAGTACCTGGATGGGAGACTGCCTGGGAATACCAGGTGTTGTAGGCTTTTTCTTGTCTGACAGTCCGGGGAGAGCTTTTTGCCATGTGTTTCTTGCTCATCATCAAAGCTTTAAACCCTTATTTGAACCTTCTCACCTTCTCTGTCCTGTCCCAGGGCTTATAATTCTTTCTGTCTGACGACAAGCAGCAGCAGCAGCAGCAACAGAATAAGAGAAGTAAAATAAAAAACTTTCACACCTGTGGCCATACCACCCTGAAAGCGCCCGATCTCGTCTGATCTCGGAAGCTAAGCAGGGTTGGGCCTGGTTAGTACCTGGATGGGAGACCGCCTGGGAATACCAGGTGTTGTAGGCTTTTAATTTTTTCTCACAGTCCGGGGAGAGCTTTTTGCCATGTGTTTCTTGCTCATCATCAAAGCTTTAAACCCTTATTTGAACCTTCTCACCTTCTCTGTCCTGTCCCAGGGCTTATAATTCTTTCTGTCTGACGACAAGCAGCAGCAGCAGCAGCAGCAGCAGCAGCAGCAGCAGCAGCAGCAGCAGCAGCAACAGAATAAGAGAAGTAAAATAAAAAATTTTCACACCTGCGGCCATACCACCCTGAAAGCGCCCGATCTCGTCTGATCTCGGAAGCTAAGCAGCGTTGGGCCTGGTTAGTACCTGGATG
>NC_071088.1:142675832-142680832 GCF_027358695.1 Spea bombifrons | reverse complement strand
AAAGCGCCCGATCTCGTCTGATCTCGGAAGCTAAGCAGGGTTGGGCCTGGTTAGTACCTGGATGGGAGACCGCCTGGGAATACCAGGTGTTGTAGGCTTTTAATTTTTTCTCACAGTCCGGGGAGAGCTTTTTGCCATGTGTTTCTTGCTCATCATCAAAGCTTTAAACCCTTATTTGAACCTTCTCACCTTCTCTGTCCTGTCCCAGGGCTTATAATTCTTTCTGTCTGACGACAAGCAGCAGCAGCAGCAGCAGCAGCAGCAGCAGCAGCAGCAGCAGCAGCAGCAGCAGCAGCAGCAGCAGCAGCAGCAGCAGCAACAGAATAAGAGAAGTAAAATAAAAAACTTTCACACCTGCGGCCATACCACCCTGAAAGTGCCTGATCTCGTCTGATCTCGTAAGCTAAGCAGGGTTGGGCCTGGTTATTACCTGGATGCGAGACCGCCTGGGAATACCAGGTGTTGTAGGCTTTTTCTTGTCTCACAGTCCGGGGAGAGCTTTTTGCCATGTGTTTCTTGCTCATCATCAAAGCTTTAAACCCTTATTTGAACCTTCTCACCTTCTCTGTCCTGTCCTAGGGCTTATAATTCTTTCTGTCTGACGACAAGCAGCAGCAGCAGCAGCAGCAGCAGCAGCAGCAGCAGCAGCAGCAGCAGCAGCAGCAGCAACAGCAACAGAATAAGAGAAGTAAAATAAAAAACTTTCACACCTGCGGCCATACCACCCTGAAAGCGCCTGATCTTGTCTGATCTCAGAAGCTAAGCAGCGTTGGGCCTGGTTAGTACCTGGATGGGAGACCGCCTGGGAATACCAGGTGTTGTAGACTTTTAATTTTTTCTCACAGTCCGGGGAGAGCTTTTTGCCATGTGTTTCTTGCTCATCATCAAAGCTTTAAACCCTTATTTGAACCTTCTCACCTTCTCTGTCCTGTCCCAGGGCTTATAATTCTTTCTGTCTGACGACAAGCAGCAGCAGCAGCAGCAGCAGCAGCAGCAGCAACAGAATAAGAGAAGTAAAATAAAAAACTTTCACACCTGCGGCCATACCACCCTGAAAGCGCCCGATCTCGTCTGATCTCGGAAGCTAAGCAGGGTTGGGCCTGGTTAGTACCTGGATGGGAGACCGCCTGGGAATACCAGGTGTTGCAGGCTTTTAATTTTTTCTCACAGTCCGGGGAGAGCTTTTTGCCATGTGTTTCTTGCTCATCATCAAAGCTTTAAACCCTTATTTGAACCTTCTCACCTTCTCTGTCCTGTCCCAGGGCTTATAATTCTTTTTGTCTGACGACAAGCAGCAGCAGCAGCAGCAGCAGCAGCAGCAGCAGCAGCAGCAGCAGCAGCAGCAGCAGCAGCAGCAGCAGCAGCAGCAGCAGCAGCAGCAGCAACAGAATAAGAGAAGTAAAATAAAAATCTTTCACACCTGCGGCCATACCACCCTGAAAGCGCCCGATTTCGTCTGATCTCGGAAGCTAAGCGTGGTTGGGCCTGCTTGGTACCTGGATGGGAGACCGCCTGGGAATACCAGGTGTTGTAGGCTTTTTCTTGTCTCACAGTCCGGGGAGAGCTTTTTGCCATGTGTTTCTTGCTCATCATCAAAGCTTTAAACCCTTATTTGAACCTTCTCACCTTCTCTGTCCTGTCCCAGGGCTTATAATTCTTTCTGTCTGACGACAAGCAGCAGCAGCAGCAGCAGCAGCAGCAGCAGCAGCAGCAGCAGCAGCAGCAACAGAATAAGAGAAGTAAAATAAAAACTTTCACACCTGCGGCCATACCACCCTGAAAGCGCCCGATCTCGTCTGATCTCGGAAGCTAAGCAGGGTTGGGCCTGGTTAGTACCTGGATGGGAGACCGCCTGGGAATACCAGGTGTTGTAGGCTTTTAATTTTTTCTCACAGTCCGGGGAGAGCTTTTTGCCATGTGTTTCTTGCTCATCATCAAAGCTTTAAACCCTTATTTGAACCTTCTCACCTTCTCTGTCCTGTCCCAGGGCTTATAATTCTTTCTGTCTGACGACAAGCAGCAGCAGCAGCAGCAGCAGCAGCAGCAGCAGCAGCAGCAGCAGCAGCAGCAGCAGCAGCAGCAGCAGCAGCAACAGCAACAGAATAAGAGAAGTAAAATAAAAAACTTTCACACCTGCGGCCATACCACCCTGAAAGTGCCTGATCTCGTCTGATCTCGGAAGCTAAGCAGGGTTGGGCCTGGTTATTACCTGGATGCGAGACCGCCTGGGAATACCAGGTGTTGTAGGCTTTTTCTTGTCTCACAGTCCGGGGAGAGCTTTTTGCCATGTGTTTCTTGCTCATCATCAAAGCTTTAAACCCTTATTTGAACCTTCTCACCTTCTCTGTCCTGTCCTAGGGCTTATAATTCTTTCTGTCTGACGACAAGCAGCAGCAGCAGCAGCAGCAGCAGCAGCAGCAGCAGCAGCAGCAGCAACAGCAACAGAATAAGAGAAGTAAAATAAAAAACTTTCACACCTGCGGCCATACCACCCTGAAAGCGCTCGATCTCGTCTGATCTCGGAAGCTAAGCAGGGTTGGGCCTGGTTAGTATCTGGATGGGAGACTGCCTGGGAATACCAGGTGTTGTAGGCTTTTTCTTGTCTCACAGTCCGGGGAGAGCTTTTTGCCATGTGTTTCTTGCTCATCATCAAAGCTTTAAACCCTTATTTGAACCTTCTCACCTTCTCTGTCCTGTCCCAGGGCTTATAATTCTTTCTGTCTGACGACAAGCAGCAGCAGCAGCAGCAGCAGCAGCAGCAGCAGCAACAGAATAAGAGAAGTAAAATAAAAAACTTTCACACCTGCGGCCATACCACCCTGAAAGCGACCGATCTCGTCTGATCTCGGAAGCTAAGCAGGGTTGGGCCTGGTTAGTACCTGGATGGGAGACTGCCTGGGAATACCAGGTGCTGTAGGCTTTTAATTTTTTCTCACAGTCCGGGGAGAGCTTTTTGCCATGTGTTTCTTGCTCATCATCAAAGCTTTAAACCCTTATTTGAACCTTCTCACCTTCTCTGTCCTGTCCCAGGGCTTATAATTCTTTCTGTCTGACGACAAGCAGCAGCAGCAGCAACAGAATAAGAGAAGTAAAATAAAAAACTTTCACACCTGTGGCCATACCACCCTGAAAGCGCCCGATCTCGTCTGATCTCGGAAGCTAAGCAGGGTTGGGCCTGGTTAGTACCTGGATGGGAGACCGCCTGGGAATACCAGGTGTTGTAGGCTTTTAATTTTTTCTCACAGTCCGGGGAGAGCTTTTTGCCATGTGTTTCTTGCTCATCATCAAAGCTTTAAACCCTTATTTGAACCTTCTCACCTTCTCTGTCCTGTCCCAGGGCTTATAATTCTTTCTGTCTGACGACAAGCAGCAGCAGCAGCAGCAGCAGCAGCAGCAGCAGCAGCAGCAGCAGCAGCAGCAACAGAATAAGAGAAGTAAAATAAAAAACTTTCACACCTGCGGCCATACCACCCTGAAAGCGCCCGATCTCGTCTGATCTCGGAAGCTAAGCAGGGTTGGGCCTGGTTAGCACCTGGATGGGAGACCGCCTGGGAATACCACGTGTTGTAGGCTTTTTCTTGTCTCACAGTCCGGGGAGAGCTTTTTGCCATGTGTTTTTTGCTCATCATCAAAGCTTTAAACCCTTATTTGAACCTTCTCACCTTCTCTGTCCTGTCCCAGGGCTTATAATTCTTTCTGTCTGACGACAAGCAGCAGCAGCAGCAGCAGCAGCAGCAGCAGCAGCAGCAGCAGCAGCAGCAGCAGCAGCAGCAGCAGCAACAGAATAAGAGAAGTAAAATAAAAAACTTTCACACCTGCGGCCATACCACCCTGAAAGCGACCGATCTCGTCTGATCTCGGAAGCTAAGCAGGGTTGGGCCTGGTTAGTACCTGGATGGGAGACTGCCTGGGAATACCAGGTGTTGTAGGCTTTTAATTTTTTCTCACAGTCCGGGGAGAGCTTTTTGCCATGTGTTTCTTGCTCATCATCAAAGCTTTAAACCCTTATTTGAACCTTCTCACCTTCTCTGTCCTGTCCCAGGGCTTATAATTCTTTCTGTCTGACGACAAGCAGCAGCAGCAGCAACAGAATAAGAGAAGTAAAATAAAAAACTTTCACACCTGTGGCCATACCACCCTGAAAGCGCCCGATCTCGTCTGATCTCGGAAGCTAAGCAGGGTTGGGCCTGGTTAGTACCTGGATGGGAGACCGCCTGGGAATACCAGGTGTTGTAGGCTTTTAATTTTTTCTCACAGTCCGGGGAGAGCTTTTTGCCATGTGTTTCTTGCTCATCATCAAAGCTTTAAACCCTTATTTGAACCTTCTCACCTTCTCTGTCCTGTCCCAGGGCTTATAATTCTTTCTGTCTGACGACAAGCAGCAGCAGCAGCAGCAGCAGCAGCAGCAGCAGCAGCAGCAGCAACAGAATAAGAGAAGTAAAATAAAAAACTTTCACACCTGCGGCCATACCACCCTGAAAGCGCCCGATCTCGTCTGATCTCGGAAGCTAAGCAGGGTTGGGCCTGGTTAGTACCTGGATGGGAGACCGCCTGGTAATACCAGGTGTTGCAGGCATTTAATTTTTTCTCACAGTCCGGGGAGAGCTTTTTGCCATGTGTTTCTTGCTCATCATCAAAGCTTTAAACCCTTATTTGAACCTTCTCACCTTCTCTGTCCTGTCCCAGGGCTTATAATTCTTTTTGTCTGACGACAAGCAGCAGCAGCAGCAGCAGCAGCAGCAGCAGCAGCAGCAGCAGCAGCAGCAGCAGCAGCAGCAGCAGCAGCAGCAGCAGCAACAGAATAAGAGAAGTAAAATAAAAATCTTTCACACCTGCGGCCATACCACCCTGAAAGCGCCCGATCTCGTCTGATCTCGGAAGCTAAGCGTGGTTGGGCCTGCTTGGTACCTGGATGGGAGACCGCCTGGGAATACCAGGTGTTGTAGGCTTTTTCTTGTCTCACAGTCCGGGGAGAGCTTTTTGCCATGTGTTTCTTGCTC
>NC_071088.1:142650832-142668332 GCF_027358695.1 Spea bombifrons | reverse complement strand
CTGTCCCAGGGCTTATAATTCTTTCTGTCTGACGACAAGCAGCAGCAGCAGCAGCAGCAGCAGCAGCAGCAGCAGCAGCAGCAGCAGCAGCAGCAGCAGCAGCAGCAGCAGCAGCAGCAGCAACAGCAACAGAATAAGAGAAGTAAAATAAAAAACTTTCACACCTGCGGCCATACCACCCTGAAAGCGCCCGATCTCGTCTGATCTCGGAAGCTAAGCAGGGTTGGGCCTGGTTAGTACCTGGATGGGAGACCGCCTGGGAATACCAGGTGTTGTAGGCTTTTTCTTGTCTCACAGTCCGGGGAGAGCTTTTTGCCATGTGTTTCTTGCTCATCATCAAAGCTTTAAACCCTTATTTGAACCTTCTCACCTTCTCTGTCCTGTCCCAGGGCTTATAATTCTTTCTGTCTGACGACAAGCAGCAGCAGCAGCAGCAGCAGCAGCAGCAGCAGCAGCAGCAGCAGCAGCAGCAGCAGCAGCAGCAGCAACAGAATAAGAGAAGTAAAATAAAAAACTTTCACACCTGCGGCCATACCACCCTGAAAGCGCCCGATCTCGTCTGATCTCGGAAGCTAAGCAGGGTTGGGCCTGGTTAGTACCTGGATGGGAGACCGCCTGGGAATACCAGGTGTTGTAGGCTTTTAATTTTTTCTCACAGTCCGGGGAGAGCTTTTTGCCATGTGTTTCTTGCTCATCATCAAAGCTTTAAACCCTTATTTGAACCTTCTCACCTTCTCTGTCCTGTCCCAGGGCTTATAATTCTTTTTGTCTGACGACAAGCAGCAGCAGCAGCAGCAGCAGCAGCAGCAGCAGCAGCAGCAGCAGCAGCAGCAGCAGCAGCAGCAGCAGCAACAGAATAAGAGAAGTAAAATAAAAAACTTTCACAACTGCGGCCATACCACCCTGAAAGCGCCCGATCTCGTCTGATCTCGGAAGCTAAGCAGGGTTGGGCCTGGTTAGTACCTGGATGGGAGACCGCCTGGGAATACCAGGTGTTGTAGGCTTTTAATTTTTTCTCACAGTCCGGGGAGAGCTTTTTGCCATGTGTTTCTTGCTCATCATCAAAGCTTTAAACCCTTATTTGAACCTTCTCACCTTCTCTGTCCTGTCCCAGGGCTTATAATTCTTTCTGTCTGACGACAAGCAGCAGCAGCAGCAGCAGCAGCAGCAGCAGCAGCAGCAGCAGCAGCAGCAGCAGCAGCAGCAGCAACAGAATAAGAGAAGTAAAATAAAAACTTTCACACCTGCGGCCATACCACCCTGAAAGCGCCCGATCTCGTCTGATCTCGGAAGCTAAGCAGGGTTGGGCCTGATTAGTACCTGGATGGGAGACCGCCTGGGAATACCAGGTGTTGTAGGCTTTTAATTTTTTCTCACAGTCCGGGGAGAGCTTTTTGCCATGTGTTTCTTGCTCATCATCAAAGCTTTAAACCCTTATTTGAACCTTCTCACCTTCTCTGTCCTGTCCCAGGGCTTATAATTCTTTCTGTCTGACGACAAGCAGCAGCAGCAGCAGCAGCAGCAGCAGCAGCAGCAGCAGCAACAGCAACAGCAACAGAATAAGAGAAGTAAAATAAAAAACTTTCATACCTGCGGCCATACCACCCTGAAAGCGCCCGATCTTGTCTGATCTCGGAAGCTAAGCAGGGTTGGGCCTGGTTAGTACCTGGATGGGAGACCGCCTGGGAATACCAGGTGTTGTAGGCTTTTTCTTGTCTCACAGTCCGGGGAGAGCTTTTTGCCATGTGTTTCTTGCTCATCATCAAAGCTTTAAACCCTTATTTGAACCTTCTCACCTTCTCTGTCCTGTCCCAGGGCTTATAATTCTTTCTGTCTGACGACAAGCAGCAGCAGCAGCAGCAGCAGCAGCAGCAGCAGCAGCAGCAGCAGCAGCAGCAGCAGCAGCAGCAGCAGCAGCAGCAACAGAATAAGAGAAGTAAAATAAAACACATTCACACCTGCGGCCATACCACCCTGAAAGCGCCCGATCTCGTCTGATCTCGGAAGCTAAGCAGCGTTGGGCCTGGTTAGTACCTGGATGGGAGACCGCCTGGGAATACCAGGTGTTGTAGGCTTTTAATTTTTTCTCACAGTCCGGGGAGAGCTTTTTGCCATGTGTTTCTTGCTCATCATCAAAGCTTTAAACCCTTATTTGAACCTTCTCACCTTCTCTGTCCTGTCCCAGGGCTTATAATTCTTTCTGTCTGACGACAAGCAGCAGCAGCAGCAGCAGCAGCAGCAGCAGCAGCAGCAGCAGCAGCAGCAACAGAATAAGAGAAGTAAAATAAAAAACTTTCACACCTGCGGCCATACCACCCTGAAAGCGCCTGATCTCGTCTGATCTCGGAAGCTAAGCAGGGTTGGGCCTGGTTAGTACCTGGATGGGAGACCGCCTGGGAATACCAGGTGTTGTAGGCTTTTTCTTGTCTCACAGTCCGGGGAGAGCTTTTTGCCATGTGTTTCTTGCTCATCATCAAAGCTTTAAACCCTTATTTGAACCTTCTCACCTTCTCTGTCCTGTCCTAGGGCTTATAATTCTTTCTGTCTGACGACAAGCAGCAGCAGCAGCAGCAGCAGCAGCAGCAGCAGCAGCAGCAGCAGCAGCAGCAGCAGCAGCAACAGCAACAGAATAAGAGAAGTAAAATAAAAAACTTTCACACCTGCGGCCATACCACCCTGAAAGCGCCCGATCTCGTCTGATCTCGGAAGCTAAGCAGGGTTGGGCCTGGTTAGTACCTGGATGGGAGACTGCCTGGGAATACCAGGTGTTGTAGGCTTTTTCTTGTCTCACAGTCTGGGGAGAGCTTTTTGCCATGTGTTTCTTGCTCATCATCAAAGCTTTAAACCCTTATTTGAACCTTCTCACCTTCTCTGTCCTGTCCCAGGGCTTATAATTCTTTCTGTCTGACGACAAGCAGCAGCAGCAGCAGCAGCAGAAGCAGCAGCAGCAGCAGCAGCAGCAGCAGCAGCAGCAGCAGCAGCAGCAGCAGCAGCAGCAGCAGCAGCAACAGAATAAGAGAAGTAAAATAAAAAACTTTCACACCTGCGGCCCATACCACCCTGAAAGCGACCGATCTCGTCTGATCTCGGAAGCTAAGCAGGGTTGGGCCTGGTTAGTACCTGAATGGGAGACTGCCTGGGAATACCAGGTGTTGTAGGCTTTTAATTTTTTCTCACAGTCCGGGGAGAGCTTTTTGCCATGTGTTTCTTGCTCATCATCAAAGCTTTAAACCCTTATTTGAACCTTCTCACCTTCTCTGTCCTGTCCCAGGGCTTATAATTCTTTCTGTCTGACGACAAGCAGCAGCAGCAGCAACAGAATAAGAGAAGTAAAATAAAAAACTTTCACACCTGTGGCCATACCACCCTGAAAGCGCCCGATCTCGTCTGATCTCGGAAGCTAAGCAGGGTTGGGCCTGGTTAGTACCTGGATGGGAGACCGCCTGGGAATACCAGGTGTTGTAGGCTTTTAATTTTTTCTCACAGTCCGGGGAGAGCTTTTTGCCATGTGTTTCTTGCTCATCATCAAAGCTTTAAACCCTTATTTGAACCTTCTCACCTTCTCTGTCCTGTCCCAGGGCTTATAATTCTTTCTGTCTGACGACAAGCAGCAGCAGCAGCAGCAGCAGCAGCAGCAGCAGCAGCAGCAGCAGCAGCAGCAGCAACAGAATAAGAGAAGTAAAATAAAAAACTTTCACACCTGTGGCCATACCACCCTGAAAGCGCCCGATCTCGTCTGATCTCGGAAGCTAAGCAGGGTTGGGCCTGGTTAGTACCTGGATGGGAGACCGCCTGGGAATACCAGGTGTTGTAGGCTTTTTCTTGTCTCACAGTCCGGGGAGAGCTTTTTGCCATTTGTTTCTTGCTCATCATCAAAGCTTTAAACCCTTATTTGAACCTTCTCACCTTCTCTGTCCTGTCCCAGGGCTTATAATTCTTTTTGTCTGACGACAAGCAGCAGCAGCAGCAGCAGCAGCAGCAGCAGCAGCAGCAGCAGCAGCAGCAGCAGCAGCAGCAACAGAATAAGAGAAGTAAAATAAAAAACTTTCACACCTGCGGCCATACCACCCTGAAAGCGCCCGATCTCGTCTGATCTCGGAAGCTAAGCAGGGTTGGGCCTGGTTAGTACCTGGATGGGAGACCGCCTGGGAATACCAGGTGTTGTAGGCTTTTAATTTTTTCTCACAGTCCGGGGAGAGCTTTTTGCCATGTGTTTCTTGCTCATCATCAAAGCTTTAAACCCTTATTTGAACCTTCTCACCTTCTCTGTCCTGTCCCAGGGCTTATAATTCTTTCTGTCTGACGACAAGCAGCAGCAGCAGCAGCAGCAGCAGCAGCAGCAGCAGCAGCAGCAGCAGCAGCAGCAGCAGCAGCAGCAGCAACAGAATAAGAGAAGTAAAATAAAAACTTTCACACCTGCGGCCATACCACCCTGAAAGCGCCCGATCTCGTCTGATCTCGGAAGCTAAGCAGGGTTGGGCCTGGTTAGTACCTGGATGGGTGACCGCCTGGGAATACCAGGTGTTGTAGGCTTTTAATTTTTTCTCACAGTCCGGGGAGAGCTTTTTGCCATGTGTTTCTTGCTCATCATCAAAGCTTTAAACCCTTATTTGAACCTTCTCACCTTCTCTGTCCTGTCCCAGGGCTTATAATTCTTTCTGTCTGACGACAAGCAGCAGCAGCAGCAGCAGCAGCAGCAGCAGCAGCAGCAGCAGCAGCAGCAGCAGCAGCAGCAGCAGCAGCAGCAGCAGCAGCAGCAGCAACAGAATAAGAGAAGTAAAATAAAAAACTTTCACACCTGTGGCCATACCACCCTGAAAGCGCCCGATCTTGTCTGATCTCGGAAGCTAAGCAGGGTTGGGCCTGGTTAGTACCTGGATGGGAGACCGCCTGGGAATACCAGGTGTTGTAGGCTTTTTCTTGTCTCACAGTCCGGGGAGAGCTTTTTGCCATGTGTTTCTTGCTCATCATCAAAGCTTTAAACCCTTATTTGAACCTTCTCACCTTCTCTGTCCTGTCCCAGGGCTTATAATTCTTTCTGTCTGACGACAAGCAGCAGCAGCAGCAGCAGCAGCAGCAGCAGCAGCAGCAGCAGCAGCAGCAGCAGCAGCAGCAACAGAATAAGAGAAGTAAAATAAAAAACTTTCACACCTGCGGCCATACCACCCTGAAAGCGCCCGATCTCGTCTGATCTTGGAAGCTAAGCAGGGTTGGGCCTGGTTAGTACCTGGATGGGAGACTGCCTGGGAATACCAGGTGTTGTAGGCTTTTTCTTGTCTCACAGTCCGGGGAGAGCTTTTTGCCATGTGTTTCTTGCTCATCATCAAAGCTTTAAACCCTTATTTGAACCTTCTCACCTTCTCTGTCCTGTCCCAGGGCTTATAATTCTTTCTGTCTGACGACAAGCAGCAGCAGCAGCAGCAGCAGCAGCAGCAGCAGCAGCAGCAGCAGCAGCAGCAGCAGCAGCAGCAGCAGCAACAGAATAAGAGAAGTAAAATAAAAAACTTTCACACCTGCGGCCATACCACCCTGAAAGCGACCGATCTCGTCTGATCTCGGAAGCTAAGCAGGGTTGGGCCTGGTTAGTTCCTGGATGGGAGACACCCTGGGAATACCAGGTGTTGCAGGCTTTTAATTTTTTCTCACAGTCCGGGGAGAGCTTTTTGCCATGTGTTTCTTGCTCATCATCAAAGCTTTAAACCCTTATTTGAACCTTCTCACCTTCTCTGTCCTGTCCCAGGGCTTATAATTATTTTTGTCTGACGACAAGCAGCAGCAGCAGCAGCAGCAGCAGCAGCAGCAGCAGCAACAGAATAAGAGAAGTAAAATAAAAAACTTTCACACCTGCGGCCATACCACCCTGAAAGCGCCTGATCTCGTCTGATCTCGGAAGCTAAGCAGGGTTGGGCCTGGTTAGTACCTGGATGGGAGACCGCCTGGGAATACCAGGTGTTGTAGGCTATTTCTTGTCTCACAGTCCGGGGAGAGCTTTTTGCCATGTGTTTCTTGCTCATCATCAAAGCTTTAAACCCTTATTTGAACCTTCTCACCTTCTCTGTCCTGTCCCAGGGCTTATAATTCTTTCTGTCTGACGACAAGCAGCAGCTGCAGCAGAAGCAGCAGCTGCAGCAGCAGCAGCAGCAGCAGCAGAATAAGAGAAGTAAAATAAAAAACTTTCACACCTGCGGCCATACCACCCTGAAAGCGACCGATCTCGTCTGATCTCGGAAGCTAAGCAGGGTTGGGCCTGGTTAGTACCTGGATAGGAGACTGCCTGGGAATACCAGGTGTTGTAGGCTTTTAATTTTTTCTCACAGTCCAGGGAGAGCTTTTTGCCATGTGTTTCTTGCTCATCATCAAAGCTTTAAACCCTTATTTGAACCTTCTCACCTTCTCTGTCCTGTCCCAGGGCTTATAATTCTTTCTGTCTGACGACAAGCAGCAGCAGCAGCAGCAGCAGCAGCAGCAGCAGCAGCAGCAGCAGCAGCAGCAGCAGCAGCAGCAGCAGCAACAGAATAAGAGAAGTAAAATAAAAAATTTTCACACCTGCGGCCATACCACCCTGAAAGCGCCCGATCTCGTCTGATCTCGGAAGCTAAGCAGTGTTGGGCCTGGTTAGTACCTGGATGGGAGACCGCCTGGGGGTACCAGGTGTTGTAGGCTTTTAATTTTTTCTCACAGTCCGGGGAGAGCTTTTTGCCATGTGTTTCTTGCTCATCATCAAAGCTTTAAACCCTTATTTGAACCTTCTCACCTTCTCTGTCCTGTCCCAGGGCTTATAATTCTTTCTGTCTGACGACAAGCAGCAGCAGCAGCAACAGAATAAGAGAAGTAAAATAAAACACTTTCACACCTGTGGCCATACCACCCTGAAAGCGCCCGATCTCGTCTGATCTCGGAAGCTAAGCAGGGTTGGGCCTGGTTAGTACCTGGATGGGAGACCGCCTGGGAATACCAGGTGTTGTAGGCTTTTAATTTTTTCTCACAGTCCGGGGAGAGCTTTTTGCCATGTGTTTCTTGCTCATCAAAGCTTTAAACCCTTATTTGAACCTTCTCACCTTCTCTGTCCTGTCCCAGGGCTTATAATTCTTTCTGTCTGACGACAAGCAGCAGCAGCAGCAGCAGCAGCAGCAGCAGCAGCAGCAGCAGCAGCAACAGAATAAGAGAAGTAAAATAAAAACTTTCACACCTGCCTCCATACCACCCTGAAAGCGCCCGATCTTGTCTGATCTCGGAAGCTAAGCAGGGTTGGGCCTGGTTAGTACCTGGATGGGAGACCGCCTGGAAATACCAGGTGTTGTAGGCTTTTAATTTTTTCTCACAGTCCGGGGAGAGCTTTTTGCCATGTGTTTCTTGCTCATCATCAAAGCTTTAAACCCTTATTTGAACCTTCTCACCTTCTCTGTCCTGTCCCAGGGCTTATAATTCTTTCTGTCTGACGACAAGCAGCAGCAGCAGCAGCAGCAGCAGCAGCAGCAGCAACAGCAACAGAATAAGAGAAGTAAAATAAAAAACTTTCACACCTGTGGCCATACCACCCTGAAAGCGCCCGATCTCGTCTGATCTCGGAAGCTAAGCAGGGTTGGGCCTGGTTAGTACCTGGATGGGAGACCGCCTGGGAATACCAGGTGTTGTAGGCTTTTTCTTGTCTCACAGTCCGGGGAGAGCTTTTTGCCATGTGTTTCTTGCTCATCATCAAAGCTTTAAACCCTTATTTGAACCTTCTCACCTTCTCTGTCCTGTCCCAGGGCTTATAATTCTTTCTGTCTGACGACAAGCAGCAGCAGCAGCAGCAGCAGCAGCAGCAGCAGCAGCAGCAGCAGCAGCAGCAGCAGCAGCAGCAGCAACAGAATAAGAGAAGTAAAATAAAAAACTTTCACACCTGCGGCCATACCACCCTGAAAGCGCCCGATCTCGTCTGATCTCGGAAGCTAAACAGGGTTGGGCCTGGTTAGTACCTGGATGGGAGACCGCCTGGGAATACCAGGTGTTGTAGGCTTTTTCTTGTCTCACAGTCCGGGGAGAGCTTTTTGCCATGTGTTTCTTGCTCATCATCAAAGCTTTAAACCCTTATTTGAACCTTCTCACCTTCTCTGTCCTGTCCCAGGGCTTATAATTCTTTCTGTCTGACGACAAGCAGCAGCAGCAGCAGCAGCAGCAGCAGCAGCAGCAGCAGCAGCAGCAGCAGCAGCAGCAGCAGCAGCAGCAGCAGCAGCAGCAACAGAATAAGAGAAGTAAAATAAAAAACTTTCACACCTGCGGCCATACCACCCTGAAAGCGCGCGATCTCGTCTGATCTCGGAAGCTAAGCAGGGTTGGGCCTGGTTAGTACCTGGATGGGAGACTGCCTGGGAATACCAGGTGTTGCAGGCTTTTAATTTTTTCTCACAGTCCGGGGAGAGCTTTTTGCCATGTGTTTCTTGCTCATCATCAAAGCTTTAAACCCTTATTTGAACCTTCTCACCTTCTCTGTCCTGTCCCAGGGCTTATAATTCTTTTTGTCTGACGACAAGCAGCAGCAGCAGCAGCAGCAGCAGCAGCAGCAGCAGCAGCAGCAGCAGCAGCAGCAGCAGCAGCAGCAGCAGCAGCAGCAACAGAATAAGAGAAGTAAAATAAAAAACTTTCACACCTGCGGCCATACCACCCTGAAAGCGCCTGATCTCGTCTGATCTCGGAAGCTAAGCCCGGTTGGGCCTGGTTAGTACCTGGATGGGAGACCCCCTGGGAATACCAGGTGTTGTAGGCTTTTTCTTGTCTCACAGTCCGGGGAGAGCTTTTTGCCATGTGTTTCTTGCTCATCATCAAAGCTTTAAACCCTTATTTGAACCTTCTCACCTTCTCTGTCCTGTCCCAGGCCTTATAATTCTTTCTGTCTGACGACAAGCAGCAGCAGCAGCAGCAGCAGCAGCAGCAGCAGCAGCAGCAGCAGCAGCAGCAGCAGCAACAGCAGCAGCAGCAGCAGCAGCAGCAGCAGCAGCAACAGAATAAGAGAAGTAAAATAAAAAACTTTCACACCTGCAGCCATACCACCCTGAAAGCGACCGATCTCGTCTGATCTCGGAAGCTAAGCAGGGTTGGGCCTGGTTAGTACCTGGATAGGAGACTGCCTGGGAATACCAGGTGTTGTAGGCTTTTAATTTTTTCTCACAGTCCAGGGAGAGCTTTTTGCCATGTGTTTCTTGCTCATCATCAAAGCTTTAAACCCTTATTTGAACCTTCTCACCTTCTCTGTCCTGTCCCAGGGCTTATAATTCTTTCTGTCTGACGACAAGCAGCAGCAGCAGCAACAGAATAAGAGAAGTAAAATAAAAAACTTTCACACCTGTGGCCATACCACCCTGAAAGCGCCCGATCTCGTCTGATCTCGGAAGCTAAGCAGTGTTGGGCCTGGTTAGTACCTGGATGGGAGACCGCCTGGGAGTACCTGGTGTTGTAGGCTTTTAATTTTTTCTCACAGTCCGGGGAGAGCTTTTTGCCATGTGTTTCTTGCTCATCATCAAAGCTTTAAACCCTTATTTGAACCTTCTCACCTTCTCTGTCCTGTCCCAGGGCTTATAATTCTTTCTGTCTGACGACAAGCAGCAGCAGCAGCAACAGAATAAGAGAAGTAAAATAAAACACTTTCACACCTGCGGCCATACCACCCTGAAAGCGCCCGATCTTGTCTGATCTCGGAAGCTAAGCAGGGTTGGGCCTGGTTAGTACCTGGATGGGAGACCGCCTGGGAATACCAGGTGGTGAAGGCTTTTAATTTTTTCTCACAGTCCGGGGAGAGCTTTTTGCCATGTGTTTCTTGCTCATCATCAAAGCTTTAAACCCTTATTTGAACCTTCTCACCTTCTCTGTCCTGTCCCAGGGCTTATAATTCTTTCTGTCTGACGACAAGCAGCAGCAGCAGCAGCAGCAGCAGCAGCAGCAGCAGCAGCAGCAGCAGCAGCAGCAACAGAATAAGAAAAGTAAAATAAACAGCTTTCACACCTGCGGCCATACCACCCTGAAAGCGCCCGATCTCATCTGATCTCGGAAGCTAAGCAGGGTTGGGCCTGGTTAGTACCTGGATGGGAGACCGCCTGGGAATACCAGGTGTTGTAGGCTTTTTCTTTTCTCACAGTCCGGGGAGAGCTTTTTGCCATGTGTTTCTTGCTCATCATCAAAGCTTTAAACCCTTATTTGAACCTTCTCACCTTCTCTGTCCTGTCCCAGGGCTTATAATTCTTTCTGTCTGACGACAAGCAGCAGCAGCAGCAGCAGCAGCAGCAGAAGCAGAAGCAGAAGCAGAAGCAGCAGAAGCAGAAGCAGAAGCAGAAGCAGCAGAAGCAGAAGCAGCAGCAGCAGAAGCAGAAGCAGCAGCAGAAGCAGAAGCAGCAGCAGCAGCAGCAACAGAATAAGAGAAGTAAAATAAAAAACTTTCACACCTGCGGCCATACCACCCTGAAAGCGCCCGATCTCGTCTGATCTCGGAAGCTAAGCAGGGTTGGGCCTGGTTAGTACCTGGATGGGAGACCGCCTGGGAATACCAGGTGTTGTAGGCTTT
The DNA here is from genome assembly GCF_027358695.1 of Spea bombifrons. NCBI lineage: Eukaryota > Metazoa > Chordata > Amphibia > Anura > Pelobatidae > Spea > Spea bombifrons. Next base: position 142,657,798 of record NC_071088.1, on the reverse strand, counting down.
TTCTTTTCTCACAGTCCGGGGAGAGCTTTTTGCCATGTGTTTCTTGCTCATCATCAAAGCTTTAAACCCTTATTTGAACCTTCTCACCTTCTCTGTCCTGTCCCAGGGCTTATAATTCTTTTTGTCTGACGACAAGCAGCAGCAGCAGCAGCAGCAGCAGCAGCAGCAGCAGCAGCAGCAGCAGCAGCAGCAGCAGCAGCAGCAGCAGCAGCAGCAGCAGCAGCAGCAGCAGCAGCAGCAGCAGCAGCAGCAGCAGCAGCAGCAGCAGCAGCAGCAGCAGCAGCAGAATAAGAGAAGTAAAATAAAAAACTTTCACACCTGCGGCCATACCACCCTGAAAGCGCCTGATCTCGGAAGCTAAGCAGGGTTGGGCCTGGTTAGTACCTGGATGGGAGACCGCCTGGGAATACCAGGTGTTGTAGGCTTTTAATTTTTTCTCACAGTCCGGGGAGAGCTTTTTGCCATGTGTTTCTTGCTCATCATCAAAGCTTTAAACCCTTATTTGAACCTTCTCACCTTCTCTGTCCTGTCCCAGGGCTTATAATTCTTTTTGTCTGACGACAAGCAGCAGCAGCAGCAGCAGCAGCAGCAGCAGCAGCAGCAGCAACAGAATAAGAGAAGTAAAATAAAAAACTTTCACACCTGCGGCCATATCACCCTGAAAGCGCCCGATCTCGTCTGATCTCGGAAGCTAAGCAGGGTTGGGCCTGGTTAGTACCTGGATGGGAGACCGCCTGGGAATACCAGGTGTTGTAGGCTTTTAATTTTTTCTCACAGTCCGGGGAGAGCTTTTTGCCATGTGTTTCTTGCTCATCATCAAAGCTTTAAACCCTTATTTGAACCTTCTCACCTTCTCTGTCCTGTCCCAGGGCTTATAATTCTTTCTGTCTGACGACAAGCAGCAGCAGCAGCAGCAGCAGCAGCAGCAGCAGCAGCAGCAGCAACAGAATAAGAAAAGTAAAATAAAGAGCTTTAACACCTGCGGCCATACCACCCTGAAAGCGCCCGATCTCGTCTGATCTCAGAAGCTAAGCAGGGTTGGGCCTGGTTAGTACCTGGATGGGAGACCGCCTGGGAATACCAGGTGTTGTAGGCTTTTTCTTTTCTCACAGTCCGGGGAGAGCTTTTTGCCATGTGTTTCTTGCTCATCATCAAAGCTTTAAACCCTTATTTGAACCTTCTCACCTTCTCTGTCCTGTCCCAGGGCTTATAATTCTTTCTGTCTGACGACAAGCAGCAGCAGCAGCAGCAGCAGCAGCAGCAGCAGCAGCAGCAGCAGCAACAGCAGCAGCAGCAACAGCAGCAGCAGCAACAGCAGCAGCAGCAACAGCAGCAGCAGCAACAGCAGCAGCAGCAACAGCAGCAGCAGCAACAGCAGCAGCAGCAACAGCAGCAGCAGCAACAGCAGCAGCAGCAACAGCAACAGAATAAGAGAAGTAAAATAAAAAACTTTCACACCTGCGGCCATACCACCCTGAAAGCGCCTGATCTCGGAAGCTAAGCAGGGTTGGGCCTGGTTAGTACCTGGATGGGAGACCGCCTGGGAATACCAGGTGTTGTAGGCTTTTTCTTTTCTCACAGTCCGGGGAGAGCTTTTTGCCATGTGTTTCTTGCTCATCATCAAAGCTTTAAACCCTTATTTGAACCTTCTCACCTTCTCTGTCCTGTCCCAGGGCTTATAATTCTTTCTGTCTGACGACAAGCAGCAGCAGCAGCAGCAGCAGCAGCAGCAGCAGCAGCAGCAGCAGCAGCAGCAGCAGCAGAATAAGAGAAGTAAAATAAAAAACTTTCACACCTGCGGCCATACCACCCTGAAAGCGCCCGATCTCGTCTGATCTCGGAAGCTAAGCAGGGTTGGGCCTGGTTAGTACCTGGATGGGAGACCGCCTGGGAATACCAGGTGTTGTAGGCTTTTAATTTTTTCTCACAGTCCGGGGAGAGCTTTTTGCCATGTGTTTCTTGCTCATCATCAAAGCTTTAAACCCTTATTTGAACCTTCTCACCTTCTCTGTCCTGTCCCAGGGCTTATAATTCTTTTTGTCTGACGACAAGCAGCAGCAGCAGCAGCAGCAGCAGCAGCAGCAGCAGCAGCAGCAGCAGCAGCAGCAGCAGCAGCAGCAGCAGCAGCAGCAGCAACAGAATAAGAGAAGTAAAATAAAAAACTTTCACACCTGCGGCCATACCACCCTGAAAGCGCCCGATCTCGTCTGATCTCGGAAGCTAAGCAGGGTTGGGCCTGGTTAGTACCTGGATGGGAGACCGCCTGGGAATACCAGGTGTTGTAGGCTTTTAATTTTTTCTCACAGTCCGGGGAGAGCTTTTTGCCATGTGTTTCTTGCTCATCATCAAAGCTTTAAACCCTTATTTGAACCTTCTCACCTTCTCTGTCCTGTCCCAGGGCTTATAATTCTTTCTGTCTGACGACAAGCAGCAGCAGCAGCAGCAGCAGCAGCAGCAGCAGCAGCAGCAGCAGCAGCAGCAGCAGCAGCAGCAGCAGCAGCAACAGAATAAGAAAAGTAAAATAAAGAGCTTTCACACCTGAAGCCATACCTCCCTGAAAGCGCCTGATCTCGTCTGATCTCGGAAGCTAAGCAGGGTTGGGCCTGGTTAGTACCTGGATGGGAGACCGCCTGGGAATACCAGGTGTTGTAGGCTTTTTCTTTTCTCACAGTCCGGGGAGAGCTTTTTGCCATGTGTTTCTTGCTCATCATCAAAGCTTTAAACCCTTATTTGAACCTTCTCACCTTCTCTGTCCTGTCCCAGGGCTTATAATTCTTTCTGTCTGACGACAAGCAGCAGCAGCAGCAGCAGCAGCAGCAGCAGCAGCAGCAGCAGCAGCAACAGCAACAGAATAAGAGAAGTAAAATAAAAAACTTTCACACCTGCGGCCATACCACCACGAAAGCGCCCGATCTCGTCTGATCTCGGAAGCTAAGCAGGGTTGGGCCTGGTTAGTACCTGGATGGGAGACCGCCTGGGAATACCAGGTGTTGTAGTCTTTTTCTTTTCTCACAGTCCGGGGAGAGCGTTTTGCCATGTGTTTCTTGCTCATCATCAAAGCTTTAAACCCTTATTTGAACCTTCTCACCTTCTCTGTGCAGTCCCAGGGCTTATAATTCTTTCTGTCTGACGACAAGCAGCAGCAGCAGCAGCAGCAGCAGCCGCAGCAGCAGCAGCAGCAGAATAAGAGAAGTAAAATAAAAAACTTTCACACCTGCGGCCATACCACCCTGAAAGCGCCCGATCTCGTCTGATCTCCGAAGCTAAGCAGGGTTGGGCCTGGTTAGTACCTGGATGGGAGTCCACCTGGGAATACCAGGTGTTGTAGGCTTTTAATTTTTTCTCACAGTCCGGGGAGAGCTTTTTGCCATGTGTTTCTTGCTCATCATCAAAGCTTTAAACCCTTATTTGAACCTTCTCACCTTCTCTGTCCTGTCCCAGGGCTTATAATTCTTTTTGTCTGACGACAAGCAGCAGCAGCAGCAGCAGCAGCAGCAGCAGCAGCAGCAGCAGCAACAGAATAAGAGAAGTAAAATAAAAAACTTTCACACCTGCGGCCATACCACCCTGAAAGCGCCCGATCTCGTCTGATCTCGGAAGCTAAGCAGGGTTGGGCCTGGTTAGTACCTGGATGGCAGACTGCCTGGGAATACCAGGTGTTGTAGGCTTTTAATTTTTTCTCACAGTCCGGGGAGAGCTTTTTGCCATGTGTTTCTTGCTCATCATCAAAGCTTTAAACCCTTATTTGAACCTTCTCACCTTCTCTGTCCTGTCCCAGGGCTTATAATTCTTTCTGTCTGACGACAAGCAGCAGCAGCAGCAGCAGCAGCAGCAGCAGCAGCAGCAGCAGCAGCAGCAGCAGCAGCAGCAGCAGCAGCAGCAGCAACAGAATAAGAAAAGTAAAATAAAGAGCTTTCACACCTGCAGCCATACCACCCTGAAAGCGCCCGATCTCGTCTGATCTCGGAAGCTAAGCAGGGTTGGGCCTGGTTAGTACCTGGATGGGAGACCGCCTGGGAATACCAGGTGTTGTAAGCTTTTTCTTTTCTCACAGTCCGGGGAGAGCTTTTTGCCATGTGTTTCTTGCTCATCATCAAAGCTTTAAACCCTTATTTGAACCTTCTCACCTTCTCTGTCCTGTCCCAGGGCTTATAATTCTTTCTGTCTGACGACAAGCAGCAGCAGCAGCAGCAGCAGCAGCAGCAGCAGCAGCAGCAGCAGCAGCAGCAGCAGCAGCAGCAACAGAATAAGAGAAGTAAAATAAAAAACTTTCACACCTGCGGCCATACCACCCTGAAAGCGCCCGATCTCGTCTGATCTCGGAAGCTAAGCAGGGTTGGGCCTGGTTAGTACCTGGATGGGAGACCGCCTGGGAATACCAGGTGTTGTAGTCTTTTTCTTTTCTCACAGTCCGGGGAGAGCTTTTTGCCATGTGTTTCTTGCTCATCATCAAAGCTTTAAACCCTTATTTGAACCTTCTCACCTTCTCTGTGCAGTCCCAGGGCTTATAATTCTTTCTGTCTGACGACAAGCAGCAGCAGCAGCAGCAGCAGCAGCAGCAGCAGCAGCAGCAGCAGCAGCAGCAGCAGCAGCAGCAGCAGAATAAGAGAAGTAAAATAAAAAACTTTCACACCTGCGGCCATACCACCCTGAAAGCGCCCGATCTCGTCTGATCTCGGAAGCTAAGCAGGGTTGGGCCTGGTTAGTACCTGGATGGGAGACCGCCTGGGAATACCAGGTGTTGTAGGCTTTTAATTTTTTCTCACAGTCCGGGGAGAGCTTTTTGCCATGTGTTTCTTGCTCATCATCAAAGCTTTAAACCCTTATTTGAACCTTCTCACCTTCTCTGTCCTGTCCCAGGGCTTATAATTCTTTTTGTCTGACGACAAGCAGCAGCAGCAGCAGCAGCAGCAGCAGCAGCAGCAGCAGCAGCAGCAACAGCAACAGAATAAGAGAAGTAAAATAAAAAACTTTCACACCTGCGGCCATACCACCCTGAAAGCGCCCGATCTCGTCTGATCTCGGAAGCTAAGCAGGGTTGGGCCTGGTTAGTACCTGGATGGCAGACCGCCTGGGAATACCAGGTGTTGTAGGCTTTTAATTTTTTCTCACAGTCCGGGGAGAGCTTTTTGCCATGTGTTTCTTGCTCATCATCAAAGCTTTAAACCCTTATTTGAACCTTCTCACCTTCTCTGTCCTGTCCCAGGGCTTATAATTCTTTTTGTCTGACGACAAGCAGCAGCAGCAGCAGCAGCAGCAGCAGCAGCAGCAGCAGCAGCAGCAGCAGCAGCAACAGAATAAGAGAAGTAAAATAAAAAACTTTCACACCTGCGGCCATACCACCCTGAAAGCGCCCGATCTCGTCTGATCTCGGAAGCTAAGCAGGGTTGGGCCTGGTTAGTACCGGGATGGGAGACCGCCTGGGAATACCAGGTGTTGTAGGCTTTTAATTTTTTCTCACAGTCCGGGGAGAGCTTTTTGCCATGTTTCTTGCTCATCATCAAAGCTTTAAACCCTTATTTGAACCATCTCACCTTCTCTGTCCTGTCCCAGGGCTTATAATTCTTTTTGTCTGACGACAAGCAGCAGCAGCAGCAGCAGCAGCAGCAGCAGCAGCAGCAGCAGCAGCAGCAGCAGCAGCAGCAACAGAATAAGAGAAGTAAAATAAAAAACTTTCACACCTACGGCCATACCACCCTGAAAGCGTCCGATCTCGTCTGATCTCGGAAGCTAAGCAGGGTTGGGCCTGGTTAGTACCTGGATGGGAGACCGCCTGGGAATACCAGGTGTTGTAGGCTTTTAATTTTTTCTCACAGTCCGGGGAGAGCTTTTTGCCATGTGTTTCTTGCTCATCATCAAAGCTTTAAACCCTTGTTTGAACCTTCTCACCTTCTCTGTCCTGTCCCAGGGCTTATAATTCTTTCTGTCTGACGACAAGCAGCAGCAGCAGCAGCAGCAGCAGCAGCAGCAGCAGCAGCAGCAGCAGCAGCAGCAGCAGCAGCAGCAGCAGCAGCAGCAGCAGCAGCAGCAGCAGCAGCAACAGAATAAGAGAAGTAAAATAAAGAGCTTTCACACCTGCGGCCATACCACCCTGAAAGCGCCTGATCTCGGAAGCTAAGCAGGGTTGGGCCTGGTTAGTACCTGGATGGGAGACCGCCTGGGAATACCAGGTGTTGTAGGCTTTTTCTTTTCTCACAGTCCGGGGAGAGCTTTTTGCCATGTGTTTCTTGCTCATCATCAAAGCTTTAAACCCTTATTTGAACCTTCTCACCTTCTCTGTCCTGTCCCAGGGCTTATAATTCTTTTTGTCTGACGACAAGCAGCAGCAGCAGCAGCAGCAGCAGCAGCAGCAGCAGCAGCAGCAGCAGCAGCAGCAGCAGCAGCAGCAGCAACAGAATAAGAGAAGTAAAATAAAAAACTTTCACACCTGCGGCCATACCACCTTGAAAGCGCCCGATCTCGTCTGATCTCGGAAGCTAAGCAGGGTTGGGCCTGGTTAGTACCTGGATGGGAGACCGCCTGGGAATACCAGGTGTTGTAGGCTTTTAATTTTTTCTCACAGTCCGGGGAGAGCTTTTTGCCATGTGTTTCTTGCTCATCATCAAAGCTTTAAACCCTTATTTGAACCTTCTCACCTTCTCTGTCCTGTCCCAGGGCTTATAATTCTTTTTGTCTGACGACAAGCAGCAGCAGCAGCAGCAGCAGCAGCAGCAGCAGCAGCAGCAGCAGCAGCAGCAGCAGCAGCAGCAGCAGCAGCAGCAACAGAATAAGAGAAGTAAAATAAAAAACTTTCACACCTGTGGCCATACCACCCTGAAAGCGCCCGATCTTGTCTGATCTCGGAAGCTAAGCAGGGTTGGGCCTGGTTAGTACCTGGATGGCAGACCGCCTGGGAATACCAGGTGTTGTAGGCTTTTAATTTTTTCTCACAGTCCGGGGAGAGCTTTTTGCCATGTGTTTCTTGCT
>NC_071088.1:142628332-142645832 GCF_027358695.1 Spea bombifrons | reverse complement strand
TTTCTTTTCTCACAGTCCGGGGAGAGCTTTTTGCCATGTGTTTCTTGCTCATCATCAAAGCTTTAAACCCTTATTTGAACCTTCTCACCTTCTCTGTCCTGTCCCAGGGCTTATAATTCTTTCTGTCTGACGACAAGCAGCAGCAGCAGCAGCAGCAGCAGCAGAAGCAGAAGCAGAAGCAGAAGCAGAAGCAGAAGCAGAAGCAGAAGCAGAAGCAGAAGCAGCAGCAACAGAATAAGAGAAGTAAAATAAAAAACTTTCACACCTGCGGCCATACCACCCTGAAAGCGCCCGATCTCGTCTGATCTCGGAAGCTAAGCAGGGTTGGGCCTGGTTAGTACCTGGATGGGAGACCGCCTGGGAATACCAGGTGTTGTAGGCTTTTTCTTTTCTCACAGTCCGGGGAGAGCTTTTTGCCATGTGTTTCTTGCTCATCATCAAAGCTTTAAACCCTTATTTGAACCTTCTCACCTTCTCTGTCCTGTCCCAGGGCTTATAATTCTTTCTGTCTGACGACAAGCAGCAGCAGCAGCAGCAGCAGCAGCAGCAGCAGCAGCAGCAACAGAATAAGAGAAGTAAAATAAAAAACTTTCACACCTGCGGCCATACCACCCTGAAAGCGCCCGATCTCGTCTGATCTCGGAAGCTAAGCAGGGTTGGGCCTGGTTAGTACCTGGATGGGAGACCGCATGGGAATAACAGGTGTTGTAGGCTTTTTCTTTTCTCACAGTCCGGGGAGAGCTTTTTGCCATGTGTTTCTTGCTCATCATCAAAGCTTTAAACCCTTATTTGAACCTTCTCACCTTCTCTGTCCTGTCCCAGGGCTTATAATTCTTTTTGTCTGACGACAAGCAGCAGCAGCAGCAGCAGCAGCAGCAGCAGCAGCAGCAGCAGCAGCAACAGAATAAGAGAAGTAAAATAAAAAACTTTCACACCTGCGGCCATACCACCCTGAAAGCGCCCGATCTCGTCTGATCTCGGAAGCTAAGCAGGGTTGGGCCTGGTTAGTACCTGGATGGGAGACCGCCTGGGAATACCAGGTGTTGTAGGCTTTTAATTTTTTCTCACAGTCCGGGGAGAGCTTTTTGCCATGTGTTTCTTGCTCATCATCAAAGCTTTAAACCCTTATTTGAACCTTCTCACCTTCTCTGTCCTGTCCCAGGGCTTATAATTCTTTCTGTCTGACGACAAGCAGCAGCAGCAGCAGCAGCAGCAGCAGCAGCAGCAGCAGCAGCAGCAACAGAATAGGAAAAGTAAAATAAAGAGCTTTCACACCTGCGGCCATACCTCCCTGAAAGCGCCCGATCTCGTCTGATCTCGGAAGCTAAGCAGGGTTGGGCCTGGTTAGTACCTGGATGGGAGACCGCCTGGGAATACCAGGTGTTGTAGGCTTTTAATTTTTTCTCACAGTCCGGGGAGAGCTTTTTGCCATGTGTTTCTTGCTCATCATCAAAGCTTTAAACCCTTATTTGAACCTTCTCACCTTCTCTGTCCTGTCCCAGGGCTTATAATTCTTTCTGTCTGACGACAAGCAGCAGCAGCAGCAGCAGCAGCAGCAGCAGCAGCAGCAGCAGCAGCAGCAGCAGCAGCAGCAGCAGCAGCAGCAGCAGCAGCAGCAGCAGCAACAGAATAAGAGAAGTAAAATAAAAAACTTTCACACCTGCGGCCATACCACCCTGAAAGCGCCTGATCTCGGAAGCTAAGCAGGGTTGGGCCTGGTTAGTACCTGGATGGGAGACCGCCTGGGAATACCAGGTGTTGTAGGCTTTTTCTTTTCTCACAGTCCGGGGAGAGCTTTTTGCCATGTGTTTCTTGCTCATCATCAAAGCTTTAAACCCTTATTTGAACCTTCTCACCTTCTCTGTCCTGTCCCAGGGCTTATAATTCTTTCTGTCTGACGACAAGCAGCAGCAGCAGCAGCAGCAGCAGCAGCAGCAGCAGCAGCAGCAGCAGAATAAGAGAAGTAAAATAAAAAACTTTCACACCTGCGGCCATACCACCCTGAAAGCGCCCGATCTCGTCTGATCTCGGAAGCTAAGCAGGGTTGGGCCTGGTTAGTACCTGGATGGGAGACCGCCTGAGAATACCAGGTGTTGTAGGCTTTTAATTTTTTCTCACAGTCCGGGGAGAGCTTTTTGCCATGTGTTTCTTGCTCATCATCAAAGCTTTAAACCCTTATTTGAACCTTCTCACCTTCTCTGTCCTGTCCCAGGGCTTATAATTCTTTTTGTCTGACGACAAGCAGCAGCAGCAGCAGCAGCAGCAGCAGCAGCAGCAGCAGCAGCAGCAGCAGCAGCAGCAGCAGCAGCAGCAGCAGCAGCAGCAGCAACAGAATAAGAGAAGTAAAATAAAAAATTTTCACACCTGAGGCCATACCACCCTGAAAGCGCCCGATCTCGTCTGATCTCGGAAGCTAAGCAGGGTTGGGCCTGGTTAGTACCTGGATGGGAGACTGCCTGGGAATACCAGGTGTTGTAGGCTTTTAATTTTTTCTCACAGTCCGGGGAGAGCTTTTTGCCATGTGTTTCTTGCTCATCATCAAAGCTTTAAACCCTTATTTGCAGCAGCAACAGAATAAGAGAAGTAGAATAAAAAACTTTCACACCTGCGGCCATACCACCCTGAAAGCGCCCGATCTCGTCTGATCTTGGAAGCTAAGCAGGGTTGGGCCTGGTTAGTACCTGGATGGGAGACCCCCTGGGAATACCAGGTGTTGTAGGCTTTTAATTTTTTCTCACAGTCCGGGGAGAGCTTTTTGCCATGTGTTTCTTGCTCATCATCAAAGCTTTAAACCCTTATTTGAACCTTCTCACCTTCTCTGTCCTGTCCCAGGGCTTATAATTCTTTTTGTCTGACGACAAGCAGCAGCAGCAGCAGCAGCAGCAGCAGCAGCAGCAGCAGCAGCAGCAGCAGCAGCAGCAGCAACAGAATAAGAGAAGTAAAATAAAAAACTTTCACACCTGCTGCCATATCACCCTGAAAGCGCCCGATCTCGTTTGATCTTGGAAGCTAAGCAGGGTTGGGCCTGGTTAGTACCTGGATGGCAGACCGCCTGGGAATACCAGGTGTTGTAGGCTTTTAATTTTTTCTCACAGTCCGGGGAGAGCTTTTTGCCATGTGTTTCTTGCTCATCATCAAAGCTTTAAACCCTTATTTGAACCTTCTCACCTTCTCTGTCCTGTCCCAGGGCTTATAATTCTTTCTGTCTGACGACAAGCAGCAGCAGCAGCAGCAGCAGCAGCAGCAGCAGCAGCAGCAGCAGCAGCAGCAGCAGCAACAGAATAAGAGAAGTAAAATAAAAAACTTTCACACCTGCGGCCATACCACCCTGAAAGCGCCCGATCTCGTCTGATCTCGGAAGCTAAGCCGGGTTGGGCCTGGTTAGTACCTGGATGGGAGACCGCCTGGGAATACCAGGTGTTGTAGGCTTTTTCTTTTCTCACAGTCCGGGGAGAGCTTTTTGCCATGTGTTTCTTGCTCATCATCAAAGCTTTAAACCCTTATTTGAACCTTCTCACCTTCTCTGTCCTGTCCCAGGGCTTATAATTCTTTCTGTCTGACGACAAGCAGCAGCAGCAGCAGCAGCAGCAGCAGCAGCAGCAGCAGCAGCAGCAGCAGCAGCAGCAGCAGCAGCAGCAGCAGCAGAATAAGAGAAGTAAAATAAAAAACTTTCACACCTGCGGCCATACCACCCTGAAAGCGCCCGATCTCATCTGATCTCGGAAGCTAAGCAGGGTTGGGCCTGTTTAGTACCTGGATGGGAGACCGCCTGGGAATACCAGGTGTTGTAGGCTTTTAATTTTTTCTCACAGTCCGGGGAGAGCTTTTTGCCATGTGTTTCTTGCTCATCATCAAAGCTTTAAACCCTTATTTGAACCTTCTCACCTTCTCTGTCCTGTCCCAGGGCTTATAATTCTTTCTGTCTGACGACAAGCAGCAGCAGCAGCAGCAGCAGCAGCAGCAGCAGCAGCAGCAGCAGCAGCAACAGAATAAGAAAAGTAAAATAAAGATCTTTCACACCTGCAGCCATACCTCCCTGAAAGCGCCTGATCTCGTCTGATCTCGGAAGCTAAGCAGGGTTGGGCCTGGTTAGTACCTGGATGGGAGACCGCCTGGGAATACCAGGTGTTGTAGGCTTTTTCTTTTCTCACAGTCCGGGGAGAGCTTTTTGCCATGTGTTTCTTGCTCATCATCAAAGCTTTAAACCCTTATTTGAACCTTCTCACCTTCTCTGTCCTGTCCCAGGGCTTATAATTCTTTTTGTCTGACGACAAGCAGCAGCAGCAGCAGCAGCAGCAGCAGCAGCAGCAGCAGCAGCAGCAGCAGCAGCAGCAGCAGCAGCAGCAGCAGCAGCAGCAGCAGCAACAGAATAAGAGAAGTAAAATAAAAAACTTTCACACCTGCGGCCATACCACCTTGAAAGCGCCCGATCTCGTCTGATCTCGGAAGCTAAGCAGGGTTGGGCCTGGTTAGTACCTGGATGGGAGACCGCCTGGGAATACCAGGTGTTGTAGGCTTTTAATTTTTTCTCACAGTCCGGGGAGAGCTTTTTGCCATGTGTTTCTTGCTCAGCATCAAAGCTTTAAACCCTTATTTGAACCTTCTCACCTTCTCTGTCCTGTCCCAGGGCTTATAATTCTTTTTGTCTGACGACAAGCAGCAGCAGCAGCAGCAGCAGCAGCAGCAGCAGCAGCAGCAGCAGCAGCAGCAGCAGCAGCAGCAGCAGCAGCAGCAGCAACAGAATAAGAGAAGTAAAATAAAAAACTTTCACACCTGTGGCCATACCACCCTGAAAGCGCCCGATCTTGTCTGATCTCGGAAGCTAAGCAGGGTTGGGCCTGGTTAGTACCTGGATGGCAGACCGCCTGGGAATACCAGGTGTTGTAGGCTTTTAATTTTTTCTCACAGTCCGGGGAGAGCTTTTTGCCATGTGTTTCTTGCTCATCATCAAAGCTTTAAACCCTTATTTGAACCTTCTCACCTTCTCTGTCCTGTCCCAGGGCTTATAATTCTTTCTGTCTGACGACAAGCAGCAGCAGCAGCAGCAGCAGCAGCAGCAGCAGCAGCAGCAACAGAATAAGAAAAGTAAAATAAAGAGCTTTCACACCTGCAGCCATACCACCCTGAAAGCGCCCGATCTCGTCTGATCTCGGAAGCTAAGCAGGGTTGGGCCTGGTTAGTACCTGGATGGGAGACCGCCTGGGAATACCAGGTGTTGTAAGCTTTTTCTTTTCTCACAGTCCGGGGAGAGCTTTTTGCCATGTGTTTCTTGCTCATCATCAAAGCTTTAAACCCTTATTTGAACCTTCTCACCTTCTCTGTCCTGTCCCAGGGCTTATAATTCTTTCTGTCTGACGACAAGCAGCAGCAGCAGCAGCAGCAGCAGCAGCAGCAGCAGCAGCAGCAGCAGCAGCAGCAGCAGCAGCAGCAGCAGCAGCAGCAGCAGCAGCAGCAACAGAATAAGAGAAGTAAAATAAAAAACTTTCACACCTGCGGCCATACCACCCTGAAAGCGCCCGATCTCGTCTGATCTCGGAAGCTAAGCAGGGTTGGGCCTGGTTAGTACCTGGATGGGAGACCGCCTGGGAATACCAGGTGTTGTAGTCTTTTTCTTTTCTCACAGTCCGGGGAGAGCTTTTTGCCATGTGTTTCTTGCTCATCATCAAAGCTTTAAACCCTTATTTGAACCTTCTCACCTTCTCTGTGCAGTCCCAGGGCTTATAATTCTTTCTGTCTGACGACAAGCAGCAGCAGCAGCAGCAGCAGCAGCAGCAGCAGCAGCAGCAGCAGCAGCAGCAGCAGCAGCAGAATAAGAGAAGTAAAATAAAAAACTTTCACACCTGCGGCCATACCACCCTGAAAGCGCCCGATCTCGTCTGATTTCGGAAGCTAAGCAGGGTTGGGCCTGGTTAGTACCTGGATGGGAGACCGCCTGGGAATACCAGGTGTTGTAGGCTTTTAATTTTTTCTCACAGTCCGGGGAGAGCTTTTTGCCATGTGTTTCTTGCTCATCATCAAAGCTTTAAACCCTTATTTGAACCTTCTCACCTTCTCTGTCCTGTCCCAGGGCTTATAATTCTTTCTGTCTGACGACAAGCAGCAGCAGCAGCAGCAGCAGCAGCAGCAGCAACAGAATAAGAAAAGTAAAATAAAGAGCTTTCACACCTGCAGCCATACCTCCCTGAAAGCGCCCGATCTCGTCTGATCTCGGAAGCTAAGCAGGGTTGGGCCTGGTTAGTACCTGGATGGGAGACCGCCTGGGAATACCAGGTGTTGTAGGCTTTTTCTTTTCTCACAGTCCGGGGAGAGCTTTTTGCCATGTGTTTCTTGCTCATCATCAAAGCTTTAAACCCTTATTTGAACCTTCTCACCTTCTCTGTCCTGTCCCAGGGCTTATAATTCTTTTTGTCTGACGACAAGCAGCAGCAGCAGCAGCAGCAGCAGCAGCAGCAGCAGCAGCAGCAGCAGCAGCAGCAACAGAATAAGAGAAGTAAAATAAAAAACTTTCACACCTGCGGCCATACCACCCTGAAAGCGCCCGATCTCGTCTGATCTCGGAAGCTAAGCAGGGTTGGGCCTGGTTAGTACCTGGATGGCAGACCGCCTGGGAATACCAGGTGCTGTAGGCTTTTAATTTTTTCTCACAGTCCGGGGAGAGCTTTTTGCCATGTGTTTCTTGCTCATCATCAAAGCTTTAAACCCTTATTTGAACCTTCTCACCTTCTCTGTCCTGTCCCAGGGCTTATAATTCTTTCTGTCTGACGACAAGCAGCAGCAGCAGCAGCAGCAGCAGCAGCAGCAGCAGCAGCAGCAGCAGAATAAGAGAAGTAAAATAAAAAACTTTCACACCTGCGGCTATACCACCCTGAAAGCGCCCGATCTCGTCTGATCTCGGAAGCTAAGCAGGGTTGGGCCTGGTTAGTACCTGGATGGGAGACCGCCTGGGAATACCAGGTGTTGTAGGCTTTTAATTTTTTCTCACAGTCCGGGGAGAGCTTTTTGCCATGTGTTTCTTGCTCATCATCAAAGCTTTAAACCCTTATTTGAACCTTCTCACCTTCTCTGTCCTGTCCCAGGGCTTATAATTCTTTCTGTCTGACGACAAGCAGCAGCAGCAGCAGCAGCAGCAGCAGCAGCAGCAGCAGCAGCAGCAGCAGCAGCAACAGAATAGGAAAAGTAAAATAAAGAGCTTTCACACCTGCGGCCATACCTCCCTGAAAGCGCCCGATCTCGTCTGATCTCGGAAGCTAAGCAGGGTTGGGCCTGGTTAGTACCTGGATGGGAGACCGCCTGGGAATACCAGGTGTTGTAGGCTTTTAATTTTTTCTCACAGTCCGGGGAGAGCTTTTTGCCATGTGTTTCTTGCTCATCATCAAAGCTTTAAACCCTTATTTGAACCTTCTCACCTTCTCTGTCCTGTCCCAGGGCTTATAATTCTTTCTGTCTGACGACAAGCAGCAGCAGCAGCAGCAGCAGCAGCAGCAGCAGCAGCAGCAGCAGCAGCAGCAGCAGCAGCAGCAGCAGCAGCAACAGAATAAGAGAAGTAAAATAAAAAACTTTCACACCTGCGGCCATACCACCCTGAAAGCGCCTGATCTCGGAAGCTAAGCAGGGTTGGGCCTGGTTAGTACCTGGATGGGAGACCGCCTGGGAATACCAGGTGTTGTAGGCTTTTTCTTTTCTCACAGTCCGGGGAGAGCTTTTTGCCATGTGTTTCTTGCTCATCATCAAAGCTTTAAACCCTTATTTGAACCTTCTCACCTTCTCTGTCCTGTCCCAGGGCTTATAATTCTTTCTGTCTGACGACAAGCAGCAGCAGCAGCAGCAGCAGCAGCAGCAGCAGCAGCAGCAGCAGCAGCAGCAGCAGCAGCAGCAGAATAAGAGAAGTAAAATAAAAAACTTTCACACCTGCGGCCATACCACCCTGAAAGCGCCCGATCTCGTCTGATCTCGGAAGCTAAGCAGGGTTGGGCCTGGTTAGTACCTGGATGGGAGACCGCCTGAGAATACCAGGTGTTGTAGGCTTTTAATTTTTTCTCACAGTCCGGGGAGAGCTTTTTGCCATGTGTTTCTTGCTCATCATCAAAGCTTTAAACCCTTATTTGAACCTTCTCACCTTCTCTGTCCTGTCCCAGGGCTTATAATTCTTTTTGTCTGACGACAAGCAGCAGCAGCAGCAGCAGCAGCAGCAGCAGCAGCAGCAGCAGCAGCAGCAGCAGCAGCAGCAGCAGCAGCAGCAACAGAATAAGAGAAGTAAAATAAAAAATTTTCACACCTGAGGCCATACCACCCTGAAAGCGCCCGATCTCGTCTGATCTCGGAAGCTAAGCAGGGTTGGGCCTGGTTAGTACCTGGATGGGAGACTGCCTGGGAATACCAGGTGTTGTAGGCTTTTAATTTTTTCTCACAGTCCGGGGAGAGCTTTTTGCCATGTGTTTCTTGCTCATCATCAAAGCTTTAAACCCTTATTTGCAGCAGCAACAGAATAAGAGAAGTAGAATAAAAAACTTTCACACCTGCGGCCATACCACCCTGAAAGCGCCCGATCTCGTCTGATCTTGGAAGCTAAGCAGGGTTGGGCCTGGTTAGTACCTGGATGGGAGACCCCCTGGGAATACCAGGTGTTGTAGGCTTTTAATTTTTTCTCACAGTCCGGGGAGAGCTTTTTGCCATGTGTTTCTTGCTCATCATCAAAGCTTTAAACCCTTATTTGAACCTTCTCACCTTCTCTGTCCTGTCCCAGGGCTTATAATTCTTTCTGTCTGACGACAAGCAGCAGCAGCAGCAGCAGCAGCAGCAGCAGCAGCAGCAGCAGCAGCAGCAGCAGCAGCAGCAGAAGAATAAGAGAAGTAAAATAAAAACCTTTCACACCTGCGGCCATACCACCCTGAAAGCGCCCGATCTCGTCTGATCTCGGAAGCTAAGCAGTGTTGGGCCTGGTTAGTACCTGGATGGGAGACTGCCTGGGAATACCAGGTGTTGTAGGCTTTTTCTTTTCTCACAGTCCGGGGAGAGCTTTTTGCCATGTGTTTCTTGCTCATCATCAAAGCTTTAAACCCTTATTTGAACCTTCTCACCTTCTCTGTCCTGTCCCAGGGCTTATAATTCTTTCTGTCTGACGACAAGCAGCAGCAGCAGCAGCAGCAGCAGCAGCAGCAGCAGCAGAATAAGAGAAGTAAAATAAAAAACATTCACACATGCGGCCATACCACCCTGAAAGCGCCCGATCTCGTCTGATCTCGGAAGCTAAGCAGGTTTGGGCCTGGTTAGTACCTGGATGGGAGACCGCCTGGGAATACCAGGTGTTGTAGGCTTTTTCTTTTCTCACAGTCCGGGGAGAGCTTTTTGCCATGTGTTTCTTGCTCATCATCAAAGCTTTAAACCCTTATTTGAACCTTCTCACCTTCTCTGTCCTGTCCCAGGGCTTATAATTATTTCTGTCTGACGACAAGCAGCAGCAGCAGCAGCAGCAGCAGCAGCAGCAGCAGCAGCAGCAGCAGCAGCAGCAGCAGCAGCAGCAGCAGCAGCAGAATAAGAGAAGTAAAATAAAAAACTTTCACACCTGCGGCCATACCACCCTGAAAGCGCCCGATCTCATCTGATCTCGGAAGCTAAGCAGGGTTGGGCCTGGTTAGTACCTGGATGGGAGACCGCCTGGGAATACCAGGTGTTGTAGGCTTTTAATTTTTTCTCACAGTCCGGGGAGAGCTTTTTGCCATGTGTTTCTTGCTCATCATCAAAGCTTTAAACCCTTATTTGAACCTTCTCACCTTCTCTGTCCTGTCCCAGGGCTTATAATTCTTTTTGTCTGACGACAAGCAGCAGCAGCAGCAGCAGCAGCAGCAGCAGCAGCAGCAGCAGCAGCAGCAGCAGCAGCAGCAGCAGCAGCAGCAGCAGCAGCAGAATAAGAGAAGTAAAATAAAAAACTTTCACACCTGCGGCCATACCACCCTGAAAGCGCCCGATCTCGTCTGATCTCGGAAGCTAAGCAAGGTTGGGCCTGGTTAGTACCTGGATGGGAGACCGCCTGGGAATACCAGGTGTTGTAGGCTTTTAATTTTTTCTCACAGTCCGGGGAGAGCTTTTTGCCATGTGTTTCTTGCTCATCATCAAAGCTTTAAACCCTTATTTGAACCTTCTCACCTTCTCTGTCCTGTCCCAGGGCTTATAATTCTTTTTGTCTGACGACAAGCAGCAGCAGCAGCAGCAGCAGCAGCAGCAGCAGCAGCAGCAGCAGCAGCAGCAACAGAATAAGAGAAGTAAAATAAAAAACTTTCACACCTGCGGCCATACCACCCTGAAAGCGCCCGATCTCGTCTGATCTCGGAAGCTAAGCAGGGTTGGGCCTGGTTAGTACCTGGATGGGAGACCGCCTGGGAATACCAGGTGTTGTAGGCTTTTAATTTTTTCTCACAGTCCGGGGAGAGCTTTTTGCCATGTGTTTCTTGCTCATCATCAAAGCTTTAAACCCTTATTTGAACCTTCTCACCTTCTCTGTCCTGTCCCAGGGCTTATAATTCTTTCTGTCTGACGACAAGCAGCAGCAGCAGCAGCAGCAGCAGCAGCAGCAGCAGCAGCAGCAGCAGCAGCAGCAGCAGCAGCAGCAGCAGCAGAATAAGAGAAGTAAAATAAAAAACTTTCACACATGTGGCCATACCACCCTGAAAGCGCCCGATCTCGTCTGATCTCGGAAGCTAAGCAGGGTTGGGCCTGGTTAGTACCTGGATGGGAGACCGCCTGGGAATACCAGGTGTTGTAGGCTTTTAATTTTTTCTCACAGTCCGGGGAGAGCTTTTTGCCATGTGTTTCTTGCTCATCATCAAAGCTTTAAACCCTTATTTGAACCTTCTCACCTTCTCTGTCCTGTCCCAGGGCTTATAATTCTTTTTGTCTGACGACAAGCAGCAGCAGCAGCAGCAGCAGCAGCAGCAGCAGCAGCAGCAGCAGCAGCAGCAGCAGCAGCAACAGAATAAGAGAAGTAAAATGAAAAACTTTCACACCTGCGGCCATACCACCCTGAAAGCGCCCGATCTCGTCTGATCTCGGAAGCTAAGCAGGGTTGGGCCTGGTTAGTACCAGGATGGGAGTCCGCCTGGGAATACCAGGTGTTGTAGGCTTTTAATTTTTTCTCACAGTCCGGGGAGAGCTTTTTGCCATGTGTTTCTTGCTCATCATCAAAGCTTTAAACCCTTATTTGAACCTTCTCACCTTCTCTGTCCTGTCCCAGGGCTTATAATTCTTTTTGTCTGACGACAAGCAGCAGCAGCAGCAGCAGCAGCAGCAGCAGCAGCAGCAGCAGCAGCAGCAGCAGCAGCAGCAGCAGCAACAGAATAAGAGAAGTAAAATAAAAAACTTTCACACCTGCGGCCATACCACCCTGAAAGCGCCCGATCTCGTTTGATCTCGGAAGCTAAGCAGGGTTGGGCCTGGTTAGTACCTGGATGGCAGACCGCCTGGGAATACCAGGTGTTGTAGGCTTTTAATTTTTTCTCACAGTCCGGGGAGAGCTTTTTGCCATGTGTTTCTTGCTCATCATCAAAGCTTTAAACCCTTATTTGAACCTTCTCACCTTCTCTGTCCTGTCCCAGGGCTTATAATTCTTTCTGTCTGACGACAAGCAGCAGCAGCAGCAGCAGCAGCAGCAGCAGCAGCAGAAGCAGAAGAAGCAGAAGCAGAAGCAGAAGCAGCAGAAGCAGCAGCAACAGAATAAGAGAAGTAAAATAAAAAACTTTCACACCTGCGGCCATACCACCCTGAAAGCGCCCGATCTCGTCTGATCTCGGAAGCTAAGCAGGGTTGGGCCTGGTTAGTACCTGGATGGGAGACCGCCTGGGAATACCAGGTGTTGTAGGCTTTTTCTTTTCTCACAGTCCGGGGAGAGCTTTTTGCCATGTGTTTCTTGCTCATCATCAAAGCTTTAAACCCTTATTTGAACCTTCTCACCTTCTCTGTCCTGTCCCAGGGCTTATAATTCTTTCTGTCTGACGACAAGCAGCAGCAGCAGCAGCAGCAGCAGCAGCAGCAGCAGCAACAGCAACAGAATAAGAGAAGTAAAATAAAAAACTTTCACACCTGCGGCCATACCACCATGAAAGCGCCCGATCTCGTCTGATCTCGGAAGCTAAGCAGGGTTGGGCCTGGTTAGTACCTGGATGGGAGACCGCCTGGGAATACCAGGTGTTGTAGGCTTTTAATTTTTTCTCACAGTCCGGGGAGAGCTTTTTGCCATGTGTTTCTTGCTCATCATCAAAGCTTTAAACCCTTATTTGAACCTTCTCACCTTCTCTGTCCTGTCCCAGGGCTTATAATTCTTTTTGTCTGACGACAAGCAGCAGCAGCAGCAGCAGCAGCAGCAGCAGCAGCAGCAGCAACAGAATAAGAGAAGTAAAATAAAAAACTTACACACCTGCGGCCATACCACCATGAAAGCGCCCGATCTCGTCTGATCTCGGAAGCTAAGCAGGGTTGGGCCTGGTTAGTACCTGGATGGGAGACCGCCTGGGAATACCAGGTGTTGTAGGCTTTTAATTTTTTCTCACAGTCCGGGGAGAGCTTTTTGCCATGTGTTTCTTGCTCATCATCAAAGCTTTAAACCCTTGTTTGAACCTTCTCACCTTCTCTGTCCTGTCCCAGGGCTTATAATTCTTTCTGTCTGACGACAAGCAGCAGCAGCAGCAGCAGCAGCAGCAGCAGCAGCAGCAGCAGCAGCAGCAGCAGCAGCAGCAGCAGCAACAGAATAAGAAAAGTAAAATAAAGAGCTTTCACACCTGCGGCCATACCACCCTGAAAGCGCCCGATCTCATCTGATCTCGGAAGCTAAGCCGGGTTGGGCCTGGTTAGTACCTGGATGGGAGACCGCCTGGGAATACCAGGTGTTGTAGGCTTTTTCTTTTCTCACAGTCCGGGGAGAGCTTTTTGCCATGTGTTTCTTGCTCATCATCAAAGCTTTAAACCCTTATTTGAACCTTCTCACCTTCTCTGTCCTGTCCCAGGGCTTATAATTCTTTTTGTCTGACGACAAGCAGCAGCAGCAGCAGCAGCAGCAGCAGCAGCAGCAGCAGCAGCAGCAGCAGCAGCAGCAGCAGCAGCAGCAGCAGCAGCAGCAGCAGCAGCAGCAGCAGCAGCAGCAACAGAATAAGAGAAGTAAAATAAAAAACTTTCACACCTGCGGCCATACCACCCTGAAAGCGCCCGATCTCGTTTGATCTCGGAAGCTAAGCAGGGTTGGGCCTGGTTAGTACCTGGATGGCAGACCGCCTGGGAATACCAGGTGTTGTAGGCTTTTAATTTTTTCTCACAGTCCGGGGAGAGCTTTTTGCCATGTGTTTCTTGCTCATCATCAAAGCTTTAAACCCTTATTTGAACCTTCTCACCTTCTCTGTCCTGTCCCAGGGCTTATAATTCTTTCTGTCTGACGACAAGCAGCAGCAGCAGCAGCAGCAGCAGCAGCAGCAGCAGCAGCAGCAGCAGCAGCAGCAGCAGCAGCAGCAACAGAATAAGAAAAGTAAAATAAAGAGTTTTCACACCTGCGGCCATAACACCCTGAAAGTGCCCGATCTCATCTGATCTCGGAAACTAAGCAGGGTTGGGCCTGGTTAGTACCTGGATGGGAGACCGCCTGGGAATACCAGGTGTTGTAGGCTTTTTCTTTTCTCACAGTCCGGGGAGAGCTTTTTGCCATGTGTTTCTTGCTCATCATCAAAGCTTTAAACCCTTATTTGAACCTTCTCACCTTCTCTGTCCTGTCCCAGGGCTTATAATTCTTTCTGTCTGACGACAAGCAGCAGCAGCAGCAGCAGCAGCAGCAGCAGCAGCAGAAGCAGAAGCAGAAGCAGAAGCAGCAGAAGCAGCAGCAACAGAATAAGAGAAGTAAAATAAAAAACTTTCACACCTGCGGCCATACCACCCTGAAAGCGCCCGATCTCGTCTGATCTCGGAAGCTAAGCAGGGTTGGGCCTGGTTAGTACCTGGATGGGAGACCGCCTGGGAATACCAGGTGTTGTAGGCTTTTTCTTTTCTCACAGTCCGGGGAGAGCTTTTTGCCATGTGTTTCTTGCTCATCATCAAAGCTTTAAACCCTTATTTGAACCTTCTCACCTTCTCTGTCCTGTCCCAGGGCTTATAATTCTTTCTGTCTGACGACAAGCAGCAGCAGCAGCAGCAGCAGCAGCAGCAGCAGCAGCAGCAACAGCAACAGAATAAGAGAAGTAAAATAAAAAACTTTCACACCTGCGGCCATACCACCATGAAAGCGCCTGATCTCGGAAGCTAAGCAGGGTTGGGCCTGGTTAGTACCTGGATGGGAGACCGCCTGGGAATACCAGGTGTTGTAGGCTTTTAATTTTTTCTCACAGTCCGGGGAGAGCTTTTTGCCATGTGTTTCTTGCTCATCATCAAAGCTTTAAACCCTTATTTGAACCTTCTCACCTTCTCTGTCCTGTCCCAGGGCTTATAATTCTTTTTGTCTGACGACAAGCAGCAGCAGCAGCAGCAGCAGCAGCAGCAGCAGCAGCAGCAGCAGCAGCAACAGAATAAGAGAAGTAAAATAAAAAACTTTCACACCTGCGGCCATACCACCATGAAAGCGCCCGATCTCGTCTGATCTCGGAAGCTAAGCAGGGTTGGGCCTGGTTAGTACCTGGATGGGAGACCGCCTGGGAATACCAGGTGTTGTAGGCTTTTAATTTTTTCTCACAGTCCGGGGAGAGCTTTTTGCCATGTGTTTCTTGCTCATCATCAAAGCTTTAAACCCTTGTTTGAACCTTCTCACCTTCTCTGTCCTGTCCCAGGGCTTATAATTCTTTCTGTCTGACGACAAGCAGCAGCAGCAGCAGCAGCAGCAGCAGCAGCAGCAGCAGCAGCAGCAGCAGCAGCAGCAGCAGCAGCAGCAGCAGCAGCAGCAGCAGCAGCAGCAGCAGCAGCAGCAGCAACAGAATAAGAGAAGTAAAATAAAGAGCTTTCACACCTGCGGCCATACCACCCTGAAAGCGCCTGATCTCGGAAGCTAAGCAGGGTTGGGCCTGGTTAGTACCTGGATGGGAGACCGCCTGGGAATACCAGGTGTTGTAGGCTTTTTCTTTTCTCACAGTCCGGGGAGAGCTTTTTGCCATGTGTTTCTTGCTCATCATCAAAGCTTTAAACCCTTATTTGAACCTTCTCACCTTCTCTGTCCTGTCCCAGGGCTTATAATTCTTTTTGTCTGACGACAAGCAGCAGCAGCAGCAGCAGCAGCAGCAGCAGCAGCAGCAACAGAATAAGAGAAGTAAAATAAAAAACTTTCACACCTGCGGCCATACCACCCTGAAAGCGCCCGATCTCGTCTGATCTCGGAAGCTAAGCAGGGTTGGGCCTGGTTAGTACCTGGATCGGAGACCGCCTGGGAATACCAGGTGTTGTAGGCTTTTAATTTTTTCTCACAGTCCGGGGAGAGCTTTTTGCCATGTGTTTCTTGCTCATCATCAAAGCTTTAAACCCTTATTTGAACCTTCTCACCTTCTCTGTCCTGTCCCAGGGCTTATAATTCTTTTTGTCTGACGACAAGCAGCAGCAGCAGCAGCAGCAGCAACAGCAGCAGCAGCAGCAGCAGCAGCAGCAGCAGCAGCAGCAGCAGCAGCAGCAGCAGCAGCAGCAGCAGCAGCAGCAGCAGCAGCAACAGAATAAGAGAAGTAAAATAAATAACTTTCACACCTGCGGCCATACCACCCTGAAAGCGCCCGATCTCGTCTGATCTCGGAAGCTAAGCAGGGTTGGGCCTGGTTAGTACCTGGATGGCAGACCGCCTGGGAATACCAGGTGTTGTAGGCTTTTAATTTTTTCTCACAGTCCGGGGAGAGCTTTTTGCCATGTGTTTCTTGCTCATCATCAAAGCTTTAAACCCTTATTTGAACCTTCTCACCTTCTCTGTCCTGTCCCAGGGCTTATAATTCTTTTTGTCTGACGACAAGCAGCAGCAGCAGCAGCAGCAGCAGCAGCAGCAGCAGCAGCAGCAGCAGCAGCAGCAGCAGCAACAGAATAAGAAAAGTAAAATAAAGAGCTTTCACACCTGCGGCCATACCACCCTGAAAGCGCCCGATCTTGTCTGATCTCGGAAGCTAAGCAGGGTTGGGCCTGGTTAGTACCTGGATGGGAGACCGCCTGGGAATGCCAGGTGTTGTAGGCTTTTTCTTTTCTCACAGTCCAGGGAGAGCTTTTTGCCATGTGTTTCTTGCTCATCATCAAAGCTTTAAACCCTTATTTGAACCTTCTCACCTTCTCTGTCCTGTCCCAGGGCTTATAATTCTTTCTGTCTGACGACAAGCAGCAGCAGCAGCAGCAGCAGCAGCAGCAGCAGCAGCAGCAGCAGCAGCAGCAGCAGCAGCAGCAGCAGCAACAGCAACAGCAACAGAATAAGAGAAGTAAAATAAAAAACTTTCACACCTGCGGCCATACCACCCTGAAAGCGCCCGATCTCGTCTGATCTCGGAAGCTAAGCAGGGTTGGGCCTGGTTAGTACCTGAATGGGAGACCGCCTGGGAATACCAGGTGTTGTAGGCTTTTTCTTTTCTCACAGTCCGGGGAGTGCTTTTTGCCATGTGTTTCTTGCTCATCATCAAAGCTTTAAACCCTTATTTGAACCTTCTCACCTTCTCTGTCCTGTCCCAGGGCTTATAATTCTTTCTGTCTGACGACAAGCAGCAGCAGCAGCAGCAGCAGCAGCAGCAGCAGCAGCAGCAGCAGCAGCAGCAGCAGCAGCAGAATAAGAGAAGTAAAATAAAAAACTTTCACACCTGCGGCCGTACCACCCTGAAAGCGCCCGATCTCGTCTGATCTCGGAAGCTAAGCAGGCTTGGGCCTGGTTAGTACCGGGATGGGAGACCGCCTGGGAATACCAGGTGTTGTAGGCTTTTAATTTTTTCTCACAGTCCGGGGAGAGCTTTTTGCCATGTTTCTTGCTCATCATCAAAGCTTTAAACCCTTATTTGAACCATCTCACCTTCTCTGTCCTGTCCCAGGGCTTATAATTCTTTTTGTCTGACGACAAGCAGCAGCAGCAGCAGCAGCAGCAGCAGCAGCAGCAGCAGCAGCAACAGAATAAGAGAAGTAAAATAAAAAACTTTCACACCTGTGGCCATACCACCCTGAAAGCGCCCGATCTCGTCTGATTTCGGAAGCTAAGCAGGGTTTGGCCTGGTTAGTACCTGGATGGGAGACTGCCTGGGAATACCAGGTGTTGTAGGCTTTTAATTTTTTCTCACAGTCCGGGGAGAGCTTTTTGCCATGTGTTTCTTGCTCATCATCAAAGCTTTAAACCCTTATTTGAACCTTCTCACCTTCTCTGTCCTGTCCCAGGGCTTATAATTCTTTCTGTCTGACGACAAGCAGCAGCAGCAGCAGCAGCAGCAGCAGCAGCAGCAGCAGCAGCAGCAGCAGCAGAATAAGAAAAGTAAAATAAAGTGCTTTCACACCTGTGGCCATACCACCCTGAAAGCACCCAATCTCGTCTGATCTCGGAAGCTAAGCA
>NC_071088.1:142613332-142615832 GCF_027358695.1 Spea bombifrons | reverse complement strand
CGGAAGCTAAGCAGGGTTGGGCCTGGTTAGTACCTGGATGGCAGACCGCCTGGGAATACCAGGTGTTGTAGGCTTTTAATTTTTTCTCACAGTCCGGGGAGAGCTTTTTGCCATGTGTTTCTTGCTCATCATCAAAGCTTTAAACCCTTATTTGAACCTTCTCACCTTCTCTGTCCTGTCCCAGGGCTTATAATTCTTTTTGTCTGACGACAAGCAGCAGCAGCAGCAGCAGCAGCAGCAGCAGCAGCAGCAGCAGCAACAGAATAAGAAAAGTAAAATAAAGAGCTTTCACACCTGCGGCCATACCACCCTGAAAGCGCCCGATCTTGTCTGATCTCGGAAGCTAAGCAGGGTTGGGCCTGGTTAGTACCTGGATGGGAGACCGCCTGGGAATGCCAGGTGTTGTAGGCTTTTTCTTTTCTCACAGTCCAGGGAGAGCTTTTTGCCATGTGTTTCTTGCTCATCATCAAAGCTTTAAACCCTTATTTGAACCTTCTCACCTTCTCTGTCCTGTCCCAGGGCTTATAATTCTTTCTGTCTGACGACAAGCAGCAGCAGCAGCAGCAGCAGCAGCAGCAGCAGCAGCAGCAGCAGCAGCAGCAGCAGCAGCAGCAGCAACAGCAACAGAATAAGAGAAGTAAAATAAAAAACTTTCACACCTGCGGCCATACCACCCTGAAAGCGCCCGATCTCGTCTGATCTCGGAAGCTAAGCAGGGTTGGGCCTGGTTAGTACCTGGATGGGAGACCGCCTGGGAATACCAGGTGTTGTAGGCTTTTTCTTTTCTCACAGTCCGGGGAGAGCTTTTTGCCATGTGTTTCTTGCTCATCATCAAAGCTTTAAACCCTTATTTGAACCTTCTCACCTTCTCTGTCCTGTCCCAGGGCTTATAATTCTTTCTGTCTGACGACAAGCAGCAGCAGCAGCAGCAGCAGCAGCAGCAGCAGCAGCAGCAGCAGAATAAGAGAAGTAAAATAAAAAACTTTCACACCTGCGGCCATACCACCCTGAAAGCGCCCGATCTCGTCTGATCTCTGAAGCTAAGCTGGGTTGGGCCTGGTTAGTACCTGGATGGGAGACCGCCTGGGAATACCAGGTGTTGTAGGCTTTTAATTTTTTCTCACAGTCCGGGGAGAGCTTTTTGCCATGTGTTTCTTGCTCATCATCAAAGCTTTAAACCCTTATTTGAACCTTCTCACCTTCTCTGTCCTGTCCCAGGGCTTATAATTCTTTTTGTCTGACGACAAGCAGCAGCAGCAGCAGCAGCAGCAGCAGCAGCAGCAGCAGCAGCAGCAGCAGCAGCAGCAGCAGCAGCAACAGAATAAGAGAAGTAAAATAAAAAACTTTCACACCTGCGGCCATACCACCCTGAAAGCGCCCGATCTCGTCTGATCTCGGAAGCTAAGCAGGGTTGGGCCTGGTTAGTACCTGGATGGGAGACCGCCTGGGAATACCAGGTGTTGTAGGCTTTTAATTTTTTCTCACAGTCCGGGGAGAGCTTTTTGCCATGTGTTTCTTGCTCATCATCAAAGCTTTAAACCCTTATTTGAACCTTCTCACCTTCTCTGTCCTGTCCCAGGGCTTATAATTCTTTCTGTCTGACGACAAGCAGCAGCAGCAGCAGCAGCAGCAGCAGCAGCAGCAGCAGCAGCAGCAGCAGCAGCAGCAGCAGCAACAGAATAAGAGAAGTAAAATAAAAAACTTTCACACCTGCGGCCATACCACCCTGAAAGCGCCCGATCTCGTCTGATCTCGGAAGCTAAGCAGGGTTGGGCCTGGTTAGTACCTGGATGGGAGACCGCCTGGGAATACCAGGTGTTGTAGGCTTTTAATTTTTTCTCACAGTCCGGGGAGAGCTTTTTGCCATGTGTTTCTTGCTCATCATCAAAGCTTTAAACCCTTATTTGAACCTTCTCACCTTCTCTGTCCTGTCCCAGGGCTTATAATTCTTTCTGTCTGACGACAAGCAGCAGCAGCAGCAGCAGCAGCAGCAGCAGCAGCAGCAGCAGCAGCAGCAGCAGCAGCAGCAGCAGCAACAGAATAAGAGAAGTAAAATAAAAAACTTTCACACCTGCGGCCATACCACCCTGAAAGCGCCCGATCTCGTCTGATCTCGGAAGCTAAGCAGGGTTGGGCCTGGTTAGTACCTGGATGGGAGACCGCCTGGGAATACCAGGTGTTGTAGGCTTTTAATTTTTTCTCACAGTCCGGGGAGAGCTTTTTGCCATGTGTTTCTTGCTCATCATCAAAGCTTTAAACCCTTATTTGAACCTTCTCACCTTCTCTGTCCTGTCCCAGGGCTTATAATTCTTTCTGTCTGACGACAAGCAGCAGCAGCAGCAGCAGCAGCAGCAGCAGCAGCAGCAGCAGCAGCAGCAGCAGCAGCAGCAGCAGCAGCAGCAGCAGCAGCAGCAGCAGCAGCAGCAGCAGCAGCAGCAACAGAATAAGAGAAGTAAAATAAAGAGCTTTCACACCTGCGGCCATACCACCCTGAAAGCGC
>NC_071088.1:142593332-142598332 GCF_027358695.1 Spea bombifrons | reverse complement strand
TGATCTCGGAAGCTAAGCAGGGTTGGGCCTGGTTAGTACCTGGATGGGAGACCGCCTGGGAATACCAGGTGTTGTAGGCTTTTAATTTTTTCTCACAGTCCGGGGAGAGCTTTTTGCCATGTGTTTCTTGCTCATCATCAAAGCTTTAAACCCTTGTTTGAACCTTCTCACCTTCTCTGTCCTGTCCCAGGGCTTATAATTCTTTCTGTCTGACGACAAGCAGCAGCAGCAGCAGCAGCAGCAGCAGCAGCAGCAGCAGCAGCAGCAGCAGCAGCAGCAGCAGCAGCAGCAGCAACAGAATAAGAGAAGTAAAATAAAGAACTTTCACACCTGCGGCCATATCACCCTGAAAGCGCCCGATCTCGTCTGATCTTGGAAGCTAAGCAGGGTTGGGCCTGGTTAGTACCTGAATGGGAGACCGCCTGGGAATACCAGGTGTTGTAGGCTTTTAATTTTTTCTCACAGTCCGGGGAGAGCTTTTTGCCATGTGTTTCTTGCTCATCATCAAAGCTTTAAACCCTTATTTGAACCTTCTCACCTTCTCTGTCCTGTCCCAGGGCTTATAATTCTTTCTGTCTGACGACAAGCAGCAGCAGCAGCAGCAGCAGCAGCAGCAGCAGCAGCAGCAGCAGCAACAGCAGCAGCAGCAGCAGCAACAGAATAAGAAAAGTAAAATAAAGAGCTTTCACACCTGCGGCCATACCACCCTGAAAGCGCCTGAACTCGGAAGCTAAGCAGGGTTGGGCCTGGTTAGTACCTGGATGGAAGACCGCCTGGAATACCAGGTGTTGTAGGCTTTTTCTTTTCTCACAGTCCGGGGAGAGCTTTTTGCCATGTGTTTCTTGCTCATCATCAAAGCTTTAAACCCTTATTTGAACCTTCTCACCTTCTCTGTCCTGTCCCAGGGCTTATAATTCTTTCTGTCTGACGACAAGCAGCAGCAGCAGCAGCAGCAGCAGCAGCAGCAGCAGCAGCAGCAGCAGCAGCAGCAACAGCAACAGAATAAGAGAAGTAAAATAAAAAACTTTCACACCTGCGGCCATACCACCCTGAAAGCGCCCGATCTCGTCTGATCTCGGAAGCTAAGCAGGGTTGGGCCTGGTTAGTACCTGGATGGGAGACCGCCTGGGAATACCAGGTGTTGTAGGCTTTTTCTTTTCTCACAGTCCGGGGAGAGCTTTTTGCCATGTGTTTCTTGCTCATCATCAAAGCTTTAAACCCTTATTTGAACCTTCTCACCTTCTCTGTCCTGTCCCAGGGCTTATAATTCTTTCTGTCTGACGACAAGCAGCAGCAGCAGCAGCAGCAGCAGCAGCAGCAGCAGCAGCAGCAGCAGCAGCAGCAGCAGAATAAGAGAAGTAAAATAAAAAACTTTCACACCTGCGGCCATACCACCCTGAAAGCGCCCGATCTCGTCTGATCTCAGAAGCTAAGCAGGGTTGGGCCTGGTTAGTACCTGGATGGGAGACCGCCTGGGAATACCAGGTGTTGTAGGCTTTTTCTTTTCTCACAGTCCGGGGAGAGCTTTTTGCCATGTGTTTCTTGCTCATCATCAAAGCTTTAAACCCTTATTTGAACCTTTTCACCTTCTCTGTCCTGTCCCAGGGCTTATAATTCTTTTTGTCTGACGACAAGCAGCAGCAGCAGCAGCAGCAGCAGCAGCAGCAGCAGCAGCAGCAGCAGCAGCAGCAGCAGCAGCAGCAGCAACAGAATAAGAGAAGTAAAATAAAAAACTTTCACACCTGCGGCCATACCACCCTGAAAGCGCCCGATCTCGTCTGATCTCGGAAGCTAAGCAGGGTTGGGCCTGGTTAGTACCTGGATGGGAGACCGCCTGGGAATACCAGGTGTTGTAGGCTTTTAATTTTTTCTCACAGTCCGGGGAGAGCTTTTTGCCATGTGTTTCTTGCTCATCATCAAAGCTTTAAACCCTTGTTTGAACCTTCTCACCTTCTCTGTCCTGTCCCAGGGCTTATAATTCTTTCTGTCTGACGACAAGCAGCAGCAGCAGCAGCAGCAGCAGCAGCAGCAGCAGCAGCAGCAGCAGCAGCAGCAGCAGCAGCAGCAGCAGCAGCAGCAGCAGCAGCAGCAGCAGCAGCAGCAGCAGCAGCAGCAGCAGCAGCAGCAGCAGCAGCAGCAGCAGCAGCAGCAGCAGAATAAGAGAAGTAAAATAAAGAGCTTTCACACCTGCGGCCATACCACCCTGAAAGCGCCTGATCTCGGAAGCTAAGCAGGGTTGGGCCTGCTTAGTACCTGGATGGGAGACCGCCTGGGAATACCAGGTGTTGTAGGCTTTTTCTTTTCTCACAGTCCGGGGAGAGCTTTTTGCCATGTGTTTCTTGCTCATCATCAAAGCTTTAAACCCTTATTTGAACCTTCTCACCTTCTCTGTCCTGTCCCAGGGCTTATAATTCTTTTTGTCTGACGACAAGCAGCAGCAGCAGCAGCAGCAGCAGCAGCAGCAGCAGCAGCAGCAGCAGCAGCAG
Organism: Spea bombifrons; assembly: GCF_027358695.1. NCBI lineage: Eukaryota > Metazoa > Chordata > Amphibia > Anura > Pelobatidae > Spea > Spea bombifrons. Next base: position 142,595,846 of record NC_071088.1, on the reverse strand, counting down.
CAACAGAATAAGAGAAGTAAAATAAAAAACTTTCACACCTGCGGCCATACCACCCTGAAAGCGCCCGATCTCGTCTGATCTCGGAAGCTAAGCAGGGTTGGGCCTGGTTAGTACTTGGATGGCAGACCGCCTGGGAATACCAGGTGTTGTAGGCTTTTAATTTTTTCTCACAGTCCGGGGAGAGCTTTTTGCCATGTGTTTCTTGCTCATCATCAAAGCTTTAAACCCTTATTTGAACCTTCTCACCTTCTCTGTCCTGTCCCAGGGCTTATAATTCTTTCTGTCTGACGACAAGCAGCAGCAGCAGCAGCAGCAGCAGCAGCAGCAGCAGCAGCAGCAGCAGCAGCAGCAGCAGCAGCAGCAGCAGCAGCAGCAGCAGCAGCAGCAGCAGCAGCAGCAACAGAATAAGAAAAGTAAAATAAAGAGCTTTCACACCTGCGGCCATGCCACCCTGAAAGCGCCTGATCTCGGAAGCTAAGCAGGGTTGGGCCTGGTTAGTACCTGGATGGGAGACCGCCTGGGAATACCAGGTGTTGTAAGCTTTTTCTTTTCTCACAGTCCGGGGAGAGCTTTTTGCCATGTGTTTCTTGCTCATCATCAAAGCTTTAAACCCTTATTTGAACCTTCTCACCTTCTCTGTCCTGTCCCAGGGCTTATAATTCTTTCTGTCTGACGACAAGCAGCAGCAGCAGCAGCAGCAGCAGCAGCAGCAGCAGCAGCAACAGAATAAGAGAAGTAAAATAAAAAACTTTCACACCTGCGGCCATACCACCCTGAAAGCGCCCGATCTCGTCTGATCTCGGAAGCTAAGCAGGGTTGGGCCTGGTTAGTTCCTGGATGGGAGACCGCCTGGGAATACCAGGTGTTGTAGTCTTTTTCTTTTCTCACAGTCCGGGGAGAGCTTTTTGCCATGTGTTTCTTGCTCATCATCAAAGCTTTAAACCCTTATTTGAACCTTCTCACCTTCTCTGTGCAGTCCCAGGGCTTATAATTCTTTCTGTCTGACGACAAGCAGAAGCAGCAGCAGCAGCAGCAGCAGCAGCAGCAGCAGAATAAGAGAAGTAAAATAAAAAACTTTCACACCTGCGGCCATACCACCCTGAAAGCGCCCGATCTCGTCTGATCTCGGAAGCTAAGCAGGTTTGGGCCTGGTTAGTACCTGGATGGGAGACCGCCTGGGAATACCAGGTGTCGTAGGCTTTTAATTTTTTCTCACAGTCCGGGGAGAGCTTTTTGCCATGTGTTTCTTGCTCATCATAAAAGCTTTAAACCCTTATTTGAACCTTCTCACCTTCTCTGTCCTGTCCCAGGGCTTATAATTCTTTTTGTCTGACGACAAGCAGCAGCAGCAGCAGCAGCAGCAGCAGCAGCAGCAACAGCAACAGCAGCAGCAACAGCAACAGCAGCAGCAACAGCAACAGCAGCAGCAACAGAATAAGAGAAGTAAAATAAAAAACTTTCACACCTGCGGCCATACCACCCTGAAAGCGCCTGATCTCGGAAGCTAAGCAGGGTTGGGCCTGGTTAGTACCGGGATGGGAGACCGCCTGGGAATACCAGGTGTTGTAGGCTTTTAATTTTTTCTCACAGTCCGGGGAGAGCTTTTTGCCATGTTTCTTGCTCATCATCAAAGCTTTAAACCCTTATTTGAACCATCTCACCTTCTCTGTCCTGTCCCAGGGCTTATAATTCTTTTTGTCTGACGACAAGCAGCAGCAGCAGCAGCAGCAGCAGCAGCAGCAGCAGCAGCAGCAGCAGCAACAGAATAAGAGAAGTAAAATAAAAAACTTTCACACCTGCGGCCATACCACCCTGAAAGCGCCCGATCTCGTCTGATCTCGGAAGCTAAGCAGGGTTGGGCCTGGTTAGTACCTGGATGGGAGACCGCCTGGGAATACCAGGTGTTGTAGGCTTTTAATTTTTTCTCACAGTCCGGGGAGAGCTTTTTGCCATGTGTTTCTTGCTCATCATCAAAGCTTTAAACCCTTATTTGAACCTTCTCACCTTCTCTGTCCTGTCCCAGGGCTTATAATTCTTTCTGTCTGACGACAAGCAGCAGCAGCAGCAGCAGCAGCAGCAGCAGCAGCAGCAGCAGCAGCAGCAGCAGCAACAGAATAAGAAAAGTAAAATAAAGAGCTTTCACACCTGCGGCCATACCACCCTGAAAGCGCCCAATCTCGTCTGATCTCGGAAGCTAAGCAGGGTTGGGCCTGGTTAGTACCTGGATGGGAGACCGCCTGGGAATACCAGGTGTTGTAGGCTTTTTCTTTTCTCACAGTCCGGGGAGAGCTTTTTGCCATGTGTTTCTTGCTCATCATCAAAGCTTTAAACCCTTATTTGAACCTTCTCACCTTCTCTGTCCTGTCCCAGGGCTTATAATTCTTTCTGTCTGACGACAAGCAGCAGCAGCAGCAGCAGCAGCAGCAGCAGCAGCAGCAGCAGCAGCAGCAGCAGCAGCAGCAGAAGAATAAGAGAAGTAAAATAAAAAACTTTCACACCTGCGGCCATACCACC
>NC_071088.1:142585832-142588332 GCF_027358695.1 Spea bombifrons | reverse complement strand
TGGATGGGAGACCGCCTGGGAATACCAGGTGTTGTAGGCTTTTAATTTTTTCTCACAGTACGGGGAGAGCTTTTTGCCATGTGTTTCTTGCTCATCATCAAAGCTTTAAACCCTTATTTGAACCTTCTCACCTTCTCTGTCCTGTCCCAGGGCTTATAATTCTTTCTGTCTGACGACAAGCAGCAGCAGCAGCAGCAGCAGCAGCAGCAGCAGCAACAGCAACAGAATAAGAGAAGTAAAATAAAAAACTTTCACACCTGCGGCCATACCACCCTGAAAGCGCCTGATCTCGTCTGATCTCGGATGCTAAGCAGGGTTGGGCCTGGTTAGTACCTGGATGGGAGACCGCCTGGGAATACCAGGTGTTGTAGGCTTTTAATTTTTTCTCACAGTCCGGGGAGAGCTTTTTGCCATGTGTTTCTTGCTCATCATCAAAGCTTTAAACCCTTATTTGAACCTTCTCACCTTCTCTGTCCTGTCCCAGGGCTTATAATTCCTTTTGTCTGACGACAAGCAGCAGCAGCAGCAGCAGCAGCAGCAGCAGCAGCAGCAGCAGCAGCAGCAGCAGCAGCAGCAGCAGCAGCAGCAGCAGCAGCAGCAGCAGCAGCAGCAGCAGCAGCAGCAGCAGCAGCAGCAGCAGCAGCAGCAGCAGCAGCAGCAGAATAAGAGAAGTAAAATAAAAAACTTTCACACCTGCGTCCATACCACCCTGAAAGCGCCTGATCTCGGAAGCTAAGCAGGGTTGGGCCTGGTTAGTACCTGGATGGGAGACCGCCTGGGAATACCAGGTGTTGTAGGCTTTTAATTTTTTCTCACAGTCCGGGGAGAGCTTTTTGCCATGTGTTTCTTGCTCATCATCAAAGCTTTAAACCCTTGTTTGAACCTTCTCACCTTCTCTGTCCTTTCCCAGGGCTTATAATTCTTTCTGTCTGACGACAAGCAGCAGCAGCAGCAGCAGCAGCAGCAGCAGCAGCAGCAGCAGCAGCAGCAGCAGCAGCAACAGAATAAGAGAAGTAAAATAAAAAACTTTCACACCTGCGGCCATACCACCATGAAAGCGCCTGATCTCGTCTGATCACGGAAGCTAAGCAGGGTTGGGCCTGGTTAGTACCTGGATGGGAGACCGCCTGGGAATACCAGGTGTTGTAGTCTTTTTCTTTTCTCACAGTCCGGGGAGAGCTTTTTGCCATGTGTTTCTTGCTCATCATCAAAGCTTTAAACCCTTATTTGAACCTTCTCACCTTCTCTGTGCAGTCCCAGGGCTTATAATTCTTTCTGTCTGACGACAAGCAGCAGCAGCAGCAGCAGCAGCAGCAGCAGCAGCAGCAGCAGCAGCAGCAGCAGCAGCAGCAGCAGCAGAATAAGAGAAGTAAAATAAAAAACTTTCACACCTGCGGCCATACCACCCTGAAAGCGCCCGATCTCGTCTGATCTCGGAAGCTAAGCAGGGTTGGGCCTGGTTAGTACCTGGATGGGAGACCGTCTGGGAATACCAGGTGTTGTAGGCTTTTAATTTTTTCTCACAGTCCGGGGAGAGCTTTTTGCCATGTGTTTCTTGCTCATCATCAAAGCTTTAAACCCTTATTTGAACCTTCTCACCTTCTCTGTCCTGTCCCAGGGCTTATAATTCTTTTTGTCTGACGACAAGCAGCAGCAGCAGCAGCAGCAGCAGCAGCAGCAGCAGCAGCAGCAGCAGCAACAGAATAAGAGAAGTAAAATAAAAAACTTTCACACCTGCGGCCATACCACCCTGAAAGCGCCCGATCTCGTCTGATCTCGGAAGCTAAGCAGGTTTGGGCCTGGTTAGTACCTGGATGGGAGACCGCCTGGGAATACCAGGTGTTGTAGGCTTTTAATTTTTTCTCACAGTCCGGGGAGAGCTTTTTGCCATGTGTTTCTTGCTCATCATCAAAGCTTTAAACCTTTATTTGAACCTTCTCACCTTCTCTGTCCTGTCCCAGGGCTTATAATTCTTTTTGTCTGACGACAAGCAGCAGCAGCAGCAGCAGCAGCAGCAGCAGCAGCAGCAGCAGCAACAGAATAAGAGAAGTAAAATAAAAAACTTTCACACCTGCGGCCATATCACCCTGAAAGCGCCCGATCTCGTCTGATCTTGGAAGCTAAGCAGGGTTGGGCCTGGTTAGTACCTGGATGGGAGACCGCCTGGGAATACCAGGTGTTGTAGGCTTTTAATTTTTTCTCACAGTCCGGGGAGAGCTTTTTGCCATGTGTTTCTTGCTCATCATCAAAGCTTTAAACCCTTATTTGAACCTTCTCACCTTCTCTGTCCTGTCCCAGGGCTTATAATTCTTTTTGTCTGACGACAAGCAGCAGCAGCAGCAGCAGCAGCAGCAGCAGCAGCAGCAACAGAATAAGAGAAGTAAAATAAAAAACTTTCACACCTGCGGCCATACCACCCTGAAAGCGCCCGATCTCGTCTGATCTCGGAAGCTAAGCAGGGTTGGGCCTGGTTAGTACCTGGATGGGAGACCGCCTGGGA
>NC_071088.1:142565832-142568332 GCF_027358695.1 Spea bombifrons | reverse complement strand
GCAGCAGCAGCAGCAGCAGCAGCAGCAGCAGCAGCAGCAGCAGCAGCAGCAGCAGCAGCAGCAGCAGCAGCAGCAGCAGCAGCAGCAACAGAATAAGAGAAGTAAAATAAAAAACTTTCACACCTGCGGCCATACCACCCTGAAAGCGTCCGATCTCGGAAGCTAAGCAGGGTTGGGCCTGGTTAGTACCTGGATGGGAGACCGCCTGGGAATACCAGGTGTTGTAGGCTTTTAATTTTTTCTCACAGTCCGGGGAGAGCTTTTTGCCATGTGTTTCTTGCTCATCATCAAAGCTTTAAACCCTTGTTTGAACCTTCTCACCTTCTCTGTCCTGTCCCAGGGCTTATAATTCTTTCTGTCTGACGACAAGCAGCAGCAGCAGCAGCAGCAGCAGCAGCAGCAGCAGCAGCAGCAGCAGCAGCAGCAGCAGCAGCAGCAGCAGCAGCAGCAGCAGCAGCAGCAGCAGCAGCAGCAGCAACAGAATAAGAGAAGTAAAATAAAGAGCTTTCACACCTGCGGCCATACCACCCTGAAAGCGCCTGATCTCGGAAGCTAAGCAGGGTTGGGCCTGGTTAGTACCTCGATGGGAGACCGCCTGGGAATACCAGCTGTTGTAGGCTTTTTCTTTTCTCACAGTCCGGGGAGAGCTTTTTGCCATGTGTTTCTTGCTCATCATCAAAGCTTTAAACCCTTATTTGAACCTTCTCACCTTCTCAGTCCTGTCCCAGGGCTTATAATTCTTTTTGTCTGACGACAAGCAGCAGCAGCAGCAGCAGCAGCAGCAGCAGCAGCAGCAGCAGCAACAGAATAAGAGAAGTAAAATAAAAAACTTTCACACCTGCGGCCATACAACCCTGAAAGCGCCCGATCTCGTCTGATCTCGGAAGCTAAGCAGGGTTGGGCATGATTAGTACCTGGATGGGAGACCGCCTGGGAATACCATGTGTTGTAGGCTTTTAATTTTTTCTCACAGTCCGGGGAGAGCTTTTTGCCATGTGTTTCTTGCTCATCATCAAAGCTTTAAACCCTTATTTGAACCTTCTCACCTTCTCTGTCCTGTCCCAGGGCTTATAATTCTTTTTGTCTGACGACAAGCAGCAGCAGCAGCAGCAGCAGCAGCAGCAGCAGCAGCAGCAGCAACAGAATAAGAGAAGTAAAATAAAAAACTTTCACACCTGCGGCCATACCACCCTGAAAGCGCCCGATCTCGTCTGATCTCGGAAGCTAAGCAGGGTTGGGCCTGGTTAGTACCTGGATGGGAGACCGCCTGGGAATACCAGGTGTTGTAGGCTTTTAATTTTTTCTCACAGTCCGGGGAGAGCTTTTTGCCATGTGTTTCTTGCTCATCATCAAAGCTTTAAACCCTTATTTGAACCTTCTCACCTTCTCTGTCCTGTCCCAGGGCTTATAATTCTTTTTGTCTGACGACAAGCAGCAGCAGCAGCAGCAGCAGCAGCAGCAGCAGCAGCAGCAGCAGCAGCAGCAGCAACAGAATAAGAGAAGTAAAATAAAAAACTTTCACACCTGCGGCCATATCACCCTGAAAGCGCCCGATCTCGTCTGATCTTGGAAGCTAAGCAGGGTTGGGCCTGGTTAGTACCTGGATGGGAGACCGCCTGGGAATACCAGGTGTTGTAGGCTTTTAATTTTTTCTCACAGTCCGGGGAGAGCTTTTTGCCATGTGTTTCTTGCTCATCATCAAAGCTTTAAACCCTTATTTGAACCTTCTCACCTTCTCTGTCCTGTCCCAGGGCTTATAATTCTTTCTGTCTGACGACAAGCAGCAGCAGCAGCAGCAGCAGCAGCAGCAGCAGCAGCAGCAGCAGCAGCAGCAACAGAATAAGAAAAGTAAAATAAAGAGCTTTCACACCTGCGGCAATACCACCCTGAAAGCGCCCGATCTCGTCTGATCTCGGAAGCTAAGCAGGGTTGGGCCTGGTTAGTACCTGGATGGGAGACCGCCTGGGAATACCAGGTGTTGTAGGCTTTTTCTTTTCTCACAGTCCGGGGAGAGCTTTTTGCCATGTGTTTCTTGCTCATCATCAAAGCTTTAAACCCTTATTTGAACCTTCTCACCTTCTCTGTCCTGTCCCAGGGCTTATAATTCTTTCTGTCTGACGACAAGCAGCAGCAGCAGCAGCAGCAGCAGCAGCAGCAGCAGCAGCAGCAGCAGCAGCAGCAGCAGCAGCAGCAGCAGCAGCAGCAGCAGAATAAGAGAAGTAAAATAAAAAACTTTCACACCTGCGGCCATACCACCCTGAAAGCGCCCGATCTCGTCTGATCTCGGAAGCTAAGCAGGGTTGGGCCTGGTTAGTACCTGGATGGGAGACTGCCTGGGAATACCAGGTGTTGTAGGCTTTTAATTTTTTCTCACAGTCCGGGGAGAGCTTTTTGCCATGTGTTTCTTGCTCATCATCAAAGCTTTAAACCCTTATTTGAACCTTCTCACCTTCTCTGTCCTGTCCCAGGGCTTATAATTCTTTTTGTCTGACGACAAGCA
>NC_071088.1:142553332-142560832 GCF_027358695.1 Spea bombifrons | reverse complement strand
GCAGCAGCAGCAGCAGCAGCAGCAGCAGCAGCAGCAGCAGCAGCAGCAGCAGCAGCAGCAGCAGCAGCAGCAGCAGCAGCAGCAGCAGCAGCAGCAGCAGCAGCAGCAGCAACAGAATAAGAGAAGTAAAATAAAAAACTTTCACACCTGCGGCCATACCACCCTGAAAGCGTCCGATCTCGGAAGCTAAGCAGGGTTGGGCCTGGTTAGTACCTGGATGGGAGACCGCCTGGGAATACCAGGTGTTGTAGGCTTTTAATTTTTTCTCACAGTCCGGGGAGAGCTTTTTGCCATGTGTTTCTTGCTCATCATCAAAGCTTTAAACCCTTGTTTGAACCTTCTCACCTTCTCTGTCCTGTCCCAGGGCTTATAATTCTTTCTGTCTGACGACAAGCAGCAGCAGCAGCAGCAGCAGCAGCAGCAGCAGCAGCAGCAGCAGCAGCAGCAGCAGCAGCAGCAGCAGCAGCAGCAGCAGCAGCAGCAGCAGCAGCAGCAGCAGCAGCAGCAGCAGCAGCAGCAGCAGCAACAGAATAAGAGAAGTAAAATAAAGAGCTTTCACACCTGCGGCCATACCACCCTGAAAGCGCCTGATCTCGGAAGCTAAGCAGGGTTGGGCCTGGTTAGTACCTCGATGGGAGACCGCCTGGGAATACCAGCTGTTGTAGGCTTTTTCTTTTCTCACAGTCCGGGGAGAGCTTTTTGCCATGTGTTTCTTGCTCATCATCAAAGCTTTAAACCCTTATTTGAACCTTCTCACCTTCTCAGTCCTGTCCCAGGGCTTATAATTCTTTTTGTCTGACGACAAGCAGCAGCAGCAGCAGCAGCAGCAGCAGCAGCAGCAGCAGCAGCAGCAACAGAATAAGAGAAGTAAAATAAAAAACTTTCACACCTGCGGCCATACAACCCTGAAAGCGCCCGATCTCGTCTGATCTCGGAAGCTAAGCAGGGTTGGGCATGATTAGTACCTGGATGGGAGACCGCCTGGGAATACCATGTGTTGTAGGCTTTTAATTTTTTCTCACAGTCCGGGGAGAGCTTTTTGCCATGTGTTTCTTGCTCATCATCAAAGCTTTAAACCCTTATTTGAACCTTCTCACCTTCTCTGTCCTGTCCCAGGGCTTATAATTCTTTTTGTCTGACGACAAGCAGCAGCAGCAGCAGCAGCAGCAGCAGCAGCAGCAGCAGCAGCAGCAGCAACAGAATAAGAGAAGTAAAATAAAAAACTTTCACACCTGCGGCCATACCACCCTGAAAGCGCCCGATCTCGTCTGATCTCGGAAGCTAAGCAGGGTTGGGCCTGGTTAGTACCTGGATGGGAGACCGCCTGGGAATACCAGGTGTTGTAGGCTTTTAATTTTTTCTCACAGTCCGGGGAGAGCTTTTTGCCATGTGTTTCTTGCTCATCATCAAAGCTTTAAACCCTTATTTGAACCTTCTCACCTTCTCTGTCCTGTCCCAGGGCTTATAATTCTTTTTGTCTGACGACAAGCAGCAGCAGCAGCAGCAGCAGCAGCAGCAGCAGCAGCAGCAGCAGCAGCAGCAGCAGCAGCAACAGAATAAGAGAAGTAAAATAAAAAACTTTCACACCTGCGGCCATATCACCCTGAAAGCGCCCGATCTCGTCTGATCTTGGAAGCTAAGCAGGGTTGGGCCTGGTTAGTACCTGGATGGGAGACCGCCTGGGAATACCAGGTGTTGTAGGCTTTTAATTTTTTCTCACAGTCCGGGGAGAGCTTTTTGCCATGTGTTTCTTGCTCATCATCAAAGCTTTAAACCCTTATTTGAACCTTCTCACCTTCTCTGTCCTGTCCCAGGGCTTATAATTCTTTCTGTCTGACGACAAGCAGCAGCAGCAGCAGCAGCAGCAGCAGCAGCAGCAACAGAATAAGAAAAGTAAAATAAAGAGCTTTCACACCTGCGGCAATACCACCCTGAAAGCGCCCGATCTCGTCTGATCTCGGAAGCTAAGCAGGGTTGGGCCTGGTTAGTACCTGGATGGGAGACCGCCTGGGAATACCAGGTGTTGTAGGCTTTTTCTTTTCTCACAGTCCGGGGAGAGCTTTTTGCCATGTGTTTCTTGCTCATCATCAAAGCTTTAAACCCTTATTTGAACCTTCTCACCTTCTCTGTCCTGTCCCAGGGCTTATAATTCTTTCTGTCTGACGACAAGCAGCAGCAGCAGCAGCAGCAGCAGCAGCAGCAGCAGCAGCAGCAGCAGCAGCAGCAGCAGCAGCAGCAGCAGCAGCAGAATAAGAGAAGTAAAATAAAAAACTTTCACACCTGCGGCCATACCACCCTGAAAGCGCCCGATCTCGTCTGATCTCGGAAGCTAAGCAGGGTTGGGCCTGGTTAGTACCTGGATGGGAGACTGCCTGGGAATACCAGGTGTTGTAGGCTTTTAATTTTTTCTCACAGTCCGGGGAGAGCTTTTTGCCATGTGTTTCTTGCTCATCATCAAAGCTTTAAACCCTTATTTGAACCTTCTCACCTTCTCTGTCCTGTCCCAGGGCTTATAATTCTTTTTGTCTGACGACAAGCAGCAGCAGCAGCAGCAGCAGCAGCAGCAGCAGCAGCAGCAGCAGCAGCAGCAGCAGCAACAGAATAAGAAAAGTAAAATAAAGTGCTTTCACACCTGCAGCCATACCTCCCTGAAAGCCCCCGATCTCATCTGATCTCTAAAGCTAAGCAGGGTTGGGCCTGGTTAGTACCTGGATGGGAGACCGCCTGGGAATACCAGGTGTTGTAGGCTTTTTCTTTTCTCACAGTCCGGGGAGAGCTTTTTGCCATGTGTTTCTTGCTCATCATCAAAGCTTTAAACCCTTATTTGAACCTTCTCACCTTCTCTGTCCTGTCCCAGGGCTTATAATTCTTTCTGTCTGACGACAAGCAGCAGCAGCAGCAGCAGCAGCAGCAGCAGCAGCAGCAGCAGCAGCAGCAGCAGCAGCAACAGCAACAGAATAAGAGAAGTAAAATAAAAAACTCTCACACCTGCGGCCATACCACCACGAAAGCGCCCGATCTCGTCTGATCTCGGAAGCTAAGCAGGGTTGGGCCTGGTTAGTACCTGGATGGGAGACCGCCTGGGAATACCAGGTGTTGTAGTCTTTTTCTTTTCTCACAGTCCGGGGAGAGCTTTTTGCCATGTGTTTCTTGCTCATCATCAAAGCTTTAAACCCTTATTTGAACCTTCTCACCTTCTCTGTGCAGTCCCAGGGCTTATAATTCTTTCTGTCTGACGACAAGCAGCAGCAGCAGCAGCAGCAGCAGCAGCAGCAGCAGCAGCAGCAGCAGCAGCAGCAGCAGCAGCAGCAGCAGCAGCAGCAGCAGCAGCAGCAGCAGCAGCAGCAGCAGCAGCAGCAGCAGCAGCAGCAGCAGCAGCAGCAGCAGCAGCAGCAGCAGCAGAATAAGAGAAGTAAAATAAAAAACTTTCACAACTGCGGCCATACCACCCTGAAAGCGCCTGATCTCGGAAGCTAAGCAGGGTTGGGCCTGGTTAGTACCTGGATGGGAGACCGCCTGGGAATACCAGGTGTTGTAGTCTTTTTCTTTTCTCACAGTCCGGGGAGAGCTTTTTGCCATGTGTTTCTTGCTCATCATCAAAGCTTTAAACCCTTATTTGAACCTTCTCACCTTCTCTGTCCTGTCCCAGGGCTTATAATTCTTTTTGTCTGACGACAAGCAGCAGCAGCAGCAGCAGCAGCAGCAGCAGCAGCAGCAGCAGCAGCAGCAGCAGCAACAGAATAAGAGAAGTAAAATAAAAAACTTTCACACCTGCGGCCATACCACCCTGAAAGCGCCTAATCTCGTCTGATCTCGGAAGCTAAGCAGGGTTGGGCCTGGTTAGTACCTGGATGGGAGACCGCCTGGGAATACCAGGTGTTGTAGGCTTTTAATTTTTTCTCACAGTCCGGGGAGAGCTTTTTGCCATGTGTTTCTTGCTCATCATCAAAGCTTTAAACCCTTATTTGAACCTTCTCACCTTCTCTGTCCTGTCCCAGGGCTTATAATTCTTTCTGTCTGACGACAAGCAGCAGCAGCAGCAGCAGCAGCAGCAGCAGCAGCAGCAGCAGCAGCAGCAGCAGCAGCAGCAGAATAAGAGAAGTAAAATAAAAAACTTTCACACCTGCGGCCATACCACCCTGAAAGCGCCAGATCTCGTCTGATCTCGGAAGCTAAGCAGGGTTGGGCCTGGTTAGTACCTGGATGGGAGACTGCCTGGGAATACCAGGTGTTGTAGGCTTTTAATTTTTTCTCACAGTCCGGGGAGAGGTTTTTGCCATGTGTTTCTTGCTCATCATCAAAGCTTTAAACCCTTATTTGAACCTTCTCACCTTCTCTGTCCTGTCCCAGGGCTTATAATTCTTTTTGTCTGACGACAAGCAGCAGCAGCAGCAGCAGCAGCAGCAGCAGCAGCAGCAGCAGCAGCAGCAGCAGCAGCAGCAGCAGCAACAGAATAAGAGAAGTAAAATAAAAAACTTTCACACCTGCGGCCATACCACCCTGAAAGCGCCCGATCTCGTCTGATCTCGGAAGCTAAGCAGGGTTGGGCCTGGTTAGTACCTGGATGGGAGACCGCCTGGGAATACCAGGTGTTGTAGGCTTTTAATTTTTTCTCACAGTCCGGGGAGAGCTTTTTGCCATGTGTTTCTTGCTCATCATCAAAGCTTTAAACCCTTATTTGAACCTTCTCACCTTCTCTGTCCTGTCCCAGGGCTTATAATTCTTTCTGTCTGACGACAAGCAGCAGCAGCAGCAGCAGCAGCAGCAGCAGCAGCAGCAGCAGCAGCAACAGAATAAGAAAAGTAAAATAAAGTGCTTTCACACCTGCAGCCATACCTCCCTGAAAGCCCCCGATCTCGTCTGATCTCGAAAGCTAAGCAGGGTTGGGCCTGGTTAGTACCTGGATGGGAGACCGCCTGGGAATACCAGGTGTTGTAGGCTTTTTCTTTTCTCACAGTCCGGGGAGAGCTTTTTGCCATGTGTTTCTTGCTCATCATCAAAGCTTTAAACCCTTATTTGAACCTTCTCACCTTCTCTGTCCTGTCCCAGGGCTTATAATTCTTTCTGTCTGACGACAAGCAGCAGCAGCAGCAGCAGCAGCAGCAGCAGCAACAGCAACAGAATAAGAGAAGTAAAATAAAAAACTTTCACACCTGCGGCCATACCACCACGAAAGCGCCCGATCTTGTCTGATCTCGGAAGCTAAGCAGGGTTGGGCCTGGTTAGTACCTGGATGGGAGACCGCCTGAGAATACCAGGTGTTGTAGTCTTTTTCTTTTCTCACAGTCCGGGGAGAGCTTTTTGCCATGTGTTTCTTGCTCATCATCAAAGCTTTAAACCCTTATTTGAACCTTCTCACCTTCTCTGTGCAGTCCCAGGGCTTATAATTCTTTCTGTCTGACGACAAGCAGCAGCAGCAGCAGCAGCAGCCGCAGCAGCAGCAGCAGCAGCAGCAGAATAAGAGAAGTAAAATAAAAAACTTTCACAACTGCGGCCATACCACCCTGAAAGCGCCCGATCTCGTCTGATCTCGGAAGCTAAGCAGGGTTGGGCCTGGTTAGTACCTGGATGGGAGACCGCCTGGGAATACCAGGTGTTGTAGGCTTTTAATTTTTTCTCACAGTCCGGGGAGAGCTTTTTGCCATGTGTTTCTTGCTCATCATCAAAGCTTTAAACCCTTATTTGAACCTTCTCACCTTCTCTGTCCTGTCCCAGGGCTTATAATTCTTTTTGTCTGACGACAAGCAGCAGCAGCAGCAGCAGCAGCAGCAGCAGCAACAGAATAAGAGAAGTAAAATAAAAAACTTTCACACCTGCGGCCATACCACCCTGAAAGCGCCCGATCTCGTCTGATCTCGGAAGCTAAGCAGGGTTGGGCCTGGTTAGTACCTGGATGGGAGACCGCCTGGGAATACCAGGTGTTGTAGGCTTTTAATTTTTTCTCACAGTCCGGGGAGAGCTTTTTGCCATGTGTTTCTTGCTCATCATCAAAGCTTTAAACCCTTATTTGAACCTTCTCACCTTCTCTGTCCTGTCCCAGGGCTTATAATTCCTTTTGTCTGACGACAAGCAGCAGCAGCAGCAGCAGCAGCAGCAGCAGCAGCAGCAGCAGCAGCAGCAGCAGCAGCAGCAGCAGCAGCAGCAGCAGCAGCAGCAGCAGCAGCAGCAGCAGCAGCAGCAGCAACAGAATAAGAGAAGTAAAATAAAAAACTTTCACACCTGCGGCCGTACCACCCTGAAAGCGCCTGATCTCGGAAGCTAAGCAGGGTTGGGCCTGGTTAGTACCTGGATGGGAGACCGCCTGGGAATACCAGGTGTTGTAGGCTTTTAATTTTTTCTCACAGTCCGGGGAGAGCTTTTTGCCATGTGTTTCTTGCTCATCATCAAAGCTTTAAACCCTTGTTTGAACCTTCTCACCTTCTCTGTCCTGTCCCAGGGCTTATAATTCTTTCTGTCTGACGACAAGCAGCAGCAGCAGCAGCAGCAGCAGCAGCAGCAGCAGCAGCAGCAGAATAAGAGAAGTAAAATAAAAAATTTTCACACCTGCGGCCATACCACCCTGAAAGCGCCCGATCTCGTCTGATCTCGGAAGCTAAGCAGGGTTGGGCCTGGTTAGTACCTGGATGGGAGACCGCCTGGGAATACCAGGTGTTGTAGGCTTTTTCTTTTCTCACAGTCCGGGGAGAGCTTTTTGCCATGTGTTTCTTGCTCATCATCAAAGCTTTAAACCCTTATTTGAACCTTCTCACCTTCTCTGTCCTGTCCCAGGGCTTATAATTCTTTCTGTCTGACGACAAGCAGCAGCAGCAGCAGCAGCAGCAGCAGCAGCAGCAGCAGCAGCAGCAGCAGCAGCAGAATAAGAGAAGTAAAATAAAAAACTTTCACACCTGCGGCCATACCACCCTGAAAGCGCCCGATCTCGTCTGATCTCGGAAGCTAAGCAGGGTTGGGCCTGGTTAGTACCTGGATGGGAGACCGCCTGGGAATACCAGGTGTTGTAGGCTTTTTCTTTTCTCACAGTCCGGGGAGAGCTTTTTGCCATGTGTTTCTTGCTCATCATCAAAGCTTTAAACCCTTATTTGAACCTTCTCACCTTCTCTGTCCTGTCCCAGGGCTTATAATTCTTTCTGTCTGACGACAAGCAGCAGCAGCAGCAGCAGCAGCAGCAGAAGCAGCAGCAGCAGCAGCAGCAGCAGCAGCAGCAGCAGCAGCAGCAGCAGCAGCAGCAGCAGCAGCAGCAGAATAAGAGAAGTAAAATAAAAAACTTTCACACCTGCGGCCATACCACCCTGAAAGCGCCCGATCTCGTCTGATCTCGGAAGCTAAGCAGGGTTGGGCCTGGTTAGTACCTGGATGGGAGACCGCCTGGGAATACCAGGTGTTGTAGGCTTTTTCTTTTCTCACAGTCCGGGGAGAGCTTTTTGCCATGTGTTTCTTGCTCATCATCAAAGCTTTAAACCCTTATTTGAACCTTCTCACCTTCTCTGTCCTGTCCCAGGG
>NC_071088.1:142510832-142528332 GCF_027358695.1 Spea bombifrons | reverse complement strand
TTTTTCTCACAGTCCGGGGAGAGCTTTTTGCCATGTGTTTCTTGCTCATCATCAAAGCTTTAAACCCTTATTTGAACCTTCTCACCTTCTCTGTCCTGTCCCAGGGCTTATAATTATTTTTGTCTGACGACAAGCAGCAGCAGCAGCAGCAGCAGCAGCAGCAGCAGCAGCAGCAGCAGCAGCAGCAGCAGCAGCAGCAGCAGCAGCAGCAGCAGCAGCAGCAACAGAATAAGAGAAGTAAAATAAGAAACTTTCACACCTGCGGCCATACCACCCTGAAAGCGCCCGATCTCGTCTGATCTTGGAAGCTAAGCAGGGTTGGGCCTGGTTAGTACCTGGATGGGAGACCGCCTGGGAATACCAGGTGTTGTAGGCTTTTAATTTTTTCTCACAGTCCGGGGAGAGCTTTTTGCCATGTGTTTCTTGCTCATCATCAAAGCTTTAAACCCTTATTTGAACCTTCTCACCTTCTCTGTCCTGTCCCAGGGCTTATAATTCTTTCTGTCTGACGACAAGCAGCAGCAGCAGCAGCAGCAGCAGCAGCAGCAGCAGCAACAGCAGCAACAGCAGCAGCAACAGAATAAGAGAAGTAAAATAAAAACTTTCACACCTGCGGCCATACCACCCTGAAAGCGCCTGATCTCGGAAGCTAAGCAGGGTTGGGCCTGGTTAGTACCTGGATGGGAGACCGCCTGGGAATACCAGGTGTTGTAGGCTTTTAATTTTTTCTCACAGTCCGGGGAGAGCTTTTTGCCATGTGTTTCTTGCTCATCATCAAAGCTTTAAACCCTTATTTGAACCTTCTCACCTTCTCTGTCCTGTCCCAGGGCTTATAATTCTTTCTGTCTGACGACAAGCAGCAGCAGCAGCAGCAGCAGCAGCAGCAGCAGCAGCAGCAGCAGCAGCAGCAGCAGCAGCAGCAACAGAATAAGAGAAGTAAAATAAAAAACTTACACACCTGCGGCCATACCACCCTGAAAGCGCCCGATCTTGTCTGATCTCGGAAGCTAAGCGGCGTTGGGCCTGGTTAGTACCTGGATGGGAGACCGCCTGGGAATACCAGGTGTTGTAGGCTTTTAATTTTTTCTCACAGTCCGGGGAGAGCTTTTTGCCATGTGTTTCTTGCTCATCATCAAAGCTTTAAACCCTTATTTGAACCTTCTCACCTTCTCTGTCCTGTCCCAGGGCTTATAATTCTTTTTGTCTGACGACAAGCAGCAGCAGCAGCAGCAGCAGCAGCAGCAGCAGCAGCAGCAGCAGCAGCAGCAGCAACAGAATAAGAGAAGTAAAATAAAAAACTTTCACACCTGCGGCCATACCACCCTGAAAGCGCCTGATCTCGTCTGATCTCGGAAGCTAAGCAGCGTTGGGCCTGGTTAGTACCTGGATGGGAGACCGCCTGGGAATACCAGGTGTTGTAGGCTTTTAATTTTTTCTCACAGTCCGGGGAGAGCTTTTTGCCATGTGTTTCTTGCTCATCATCAAAGCTTTAAACCCTTATTTGAACCTTCTCACCTTCTCTGTCCTGTCCCAGCGCTTATAATTCTTTCTGTCTGACGACAAGCAGCAGCAGCAGCAGCAGCAGCAGCAGCAGCAGCAGCAGCAGCAGCAGCAGCAACAGAATAAGAGAAGTAAAATAAAAAACTTTCACACCTGCGGCCATACCACCCTGAAAGCGCCCGATCTCGTCTGATCTCGGAAGCTAAGCAGGGTTGGGCCTGGTTAGTACCTGGATGGGAGACCGCCTGGGAATACCAGGTGTTGTAGGCTTTTTCTTGTCTCACAGTCCGGGGAGAGCTTTTTGCCATGTGTTTCTTGCTCATCATCAAAGCTTTAAACCCTTATTTGAACCTTCTCACCTTCTCTGTCCTGTCCCAGGGCTTATAATTCTTTCTGTCTGACGACAAGCAGCAGCAGCAGCAGCAGCAGCAGCAGCAGCAGCAGCAGCAGCAGCAGCAGCAGCAGCAGCAGCAGCAGCAGCAGCAGCAGCAGCAGCAGCAGCAGCAGCAGCAGCAGCAGCAGCAGCAGCAGCAGCAGCAGCAGCAGCAGCAGCAGCAGCAGCAGCAGCAGCAGCAGCAGCAGAATAAGAGAAGTAAAATAAAAAACTTTCACACCTGCAGCCATACCACCCTGAAAGCGCCTGAACTCGGAAGCTAAGCAGGGTTGGCCCTGGTTAGTACCTGGATGGGAGACCGCCTGGGAATACCAGGTGTTGTAGGCTTTTAATTTTTTCTCACAGTCCGGGGAGAGCTTTTTGCCATGTGTTTCTTGCTCATCATCAAAGCTTTAAACCCTTATTTGAACCTTCTCACCTTCTCTGTCCTGTCCCAGGGCTTATAATTCTTTCTGTCTGACGACAAGCAGCAGCAGCAGCAGCAGCAGCAGCAGCAGCAGCAGCAGCAGCAACAGAATAAGAGAAGTAAAATAAAAAACTTTCACACCTGCAGCCATACCACCCTGAAAGCGCCTGATCTCGTCTGATCTCGGAAGCTAAGCAGGGTTGGGCCTGGTTAGTACCTGGATGGGAGACCGCCTGGGAATACCAGGTGTTGTAGGCTTTTTCTTGTCTCACAGTCCGGGGAGAGCTTTTTGCCATGTGTTTCTTGCTCATCATCAAAGCTTTAAACCCTTATTTGAACCTTCTCACCTTCTCTGTCCTGTCCCAGGGCTTATAATTCTTTCTGTCTGACGACAAGCAGCAGCAGCAGCAGCAGCAGCAGCAGCAGCAGCAGCAGCAGCAGCAGCAGCAGCAGCAGCAGCAGCAGCAGCAACAGAATAAGAGAAGTAAAATAAAAACTTTCACACCTGCGGCCATACCACCCTGAAAGCGCCCGATCTCGTCTGATCTCGGAAGCTAAGCAGGGTTGGGCCTGGTTAGTACCTGGATGGGAGACCGCCTGGGAATACCAGGTGTTGTAGGCTTTTAATTTTTTCTCACAGTCCGGGGAGAGCTTTTTGCCATGTGTTTCTTGCTCATCATCAAAGCTTTAAACCCTTATTTGAACCTTCTCACCTTCTCTGTCCTGTCCCAGGGCTTATAATTCTTTCTGTCTGACGACAAGCAGCAGCAGCAGCAGCAGCAGCAGCAGCAGCAGCAGCAGCAGCAGCAGCAGCAGCAGCAGCAGCAGCAACAGCAACAGAATAAGAGAAGTAAAATAAAAAACTTTCACACCTGCGGCCATACCACCCTGAAAGCGCCCGATCTCGTCTGATCTCGGAAGCTAAGCAGGGTTGGGCCTGGTTAGTACCTGGATGGGAGACCGCCTGGGAATACCAGGTGTTGTAGGCTTTTTCTTGTCTCACAGTCCGGGGAGAGCTTTTTGCCATGTGTTTCTTGCTCATCATCAAAGCTTTAAACCCTTATTTGAACCTTCTCACCTTCTCTGTCCTGTCCCAGGGCTTATAATTCTTTCTGTCTGACGACAAGCAGCAGCAGCAGCAGCAGCAGCAGCAGCAGCAGCAGCAGCAGCAGCAGCAGCAGCAGCAGCAGCAGAATAAGAGAAGTAAAATAAAAAACTTTCACACCTGCGGCCATACCACCCTGAAAGCGCCCGATCTCGTCTGATCTCGGAAGCTAAGCAGGGTTGGGCCTGGTTAGTACCTGTATGGGAGACCGCCTGGGAATACCAGGTGTTGTAGGCTTTTAATTTTTTCTCACAGTCCGGGGAGAGCTTTTTGCCATGTGTTTCTTGCTCATCATCAAAGCTTTAAACCCTTATTTGAACCTTCTCACCTTCTCTGTCCTGTCCCAGGGCTTATAATTCTTTTTGTCTGACGACAAGCAGCAGCAGCAGCAGCAGCAGCAGCAGCAGCAGCAGCAGCAGCAGCAGCAGCAGCAGCAACAGAATAAGAGAAGTAAAATGAAAAACTTTCACACCTGCGGCCACACCACCCTGAAAGCGCCCAATCTCGTCTGATCTCGGAAGCTAAGCAGGTTTGGGCCTGGTTAGTACCTGGATGGGAGACCGCCTGGGAATACCAGGTGTTGTAGGCTTTTAATTTTTTCTCACAGTCCGGGGAGAGCTTTTTGCCATGTGTTTCTTGCTCATCATCAAAGCTTTAAACCCTTATTTGAACCTTCTCACCTTCTCTGTCCTGTCCCAGGGCTTATAATTCTTTCTGTCTGACGACAAGCAGCAGCAGCTGCAGCAGCAGCAGCAGCAGCAGCAGCAGCAGCAACAGAATAAGAGAAGTAAAATAAAAACTTTCACACCTGCGGCCATACCGCCCTGAAAGCGCCCGATCTCGTCTGATCTCGGAAGCTAAGCAGGGTTGGGCCTGGTTAGTACCTGGATGGGAGACCGCCTGGGAATACCAGGTGTTGTAGGCTTTTAATTTTTTCTCACAGTCCGGGGAGAGCTTTTTGCCATGTGTTTCTTGCTCATCATCAAAGCTTTAAACCCTTATTTGAACCTTCTCACCTTCTCTGTCCTGTCCCAGGGCTTATAATTCTTTCTGTCTGACGACAAGCAGCAGCAGCAGCAGCAGCAGCAGCAGCAGCAGCAGCAGCAGCAGCAGCAGCAGCAGCAGCAGCAGCAGCAGCAGCAGCAGCAGCAGCAACAGAATAAGAGAAGTAAAATAAAAAACTTTCACACCTGCAGCCATACCACCCTGAAAGCGCCCGATCTCGTCTGATCTCGGAAGCTAAGCAGGGTTGGGCCTGGTTAGTACCTGGATGGGAGACCGCCTGGGAATACCAGGTGTTGTAGGCTTTTTCTTTTCTCACAGTCCGGGGAGAGCTTTTTGCCATGTGTTTCTTGCTCATCATCAAAGCTTTAAACCCTTATTTGAACCTTCTCACCTTCTCTGTCCTGTCCCAGGGCTTATAATTCTTTCTGTCTGACGACAAGCAGCAGCAGCAGCAGCAGCAGCAGCAGCAGCAGCAGCAGCAGCAGCAGCAGCAGCAGCAGCAGCAGCAGCAGCAGCAACAGCAGCAACAGAATAAGAGAAGTAAAATAAAAAACTTTCACACCTGCGGCCATACCACCCTGAAAGCGCCTGATCTCGGAAGCTAAGCAGGGTTGGGCCTGGTTAGTACCTGTATGGGAGACCGCCTGGGAATACCAGGTGTTGTAGGCTTTTAATTTTTTCTCACAGTCCGGGGAGAGCTTTTTGCCATGTGTTTCTTGCTCATCATCAAAGCTTTAAACCCTTATTTGAACCTTCTCACCTTCTCTGTCCTGTCCCAGGGCTTATAATTCTTTTTGTCTGACGACAAGCAGCAGCAGCAGCAGCAGCAGCAGCAGCAGCAGCAGCAGCAGCAGCAACAGAATAAGAGAAGTAAAATA
Organism: Spea bombifrons; assembly: GCF_027358695.1. Classification (NCBI taxonomy): domain Eukaryota; kingdom Metazoa; phylum Chordata; class Amphibia; order Anura; family Pelobatidae; genus Spea; species Spea bombifrons. The sequence goes on along the minus strand of NC_071088.1, from coordinate 142,523,044 downwards.
AAAAACTTTCACACCTGCGGCCACACCACCCTGAAAGCGCCCGATCTCGTCTGATCTCGGAAGCTAAGCAGGGTTGGGCCTGGTTAGTACCTGGATGGGAGACCGCCTGGGAATACCAGGTGTTGTAGGCTTTTAATTTTTTCTCACAGTCCGGGGAGAGCTTTTTGCCATGTGTTTCTTGCTCATCATCAAAGCTTTAAACCCTTATTTGAACCTTCTCACCTTCTCTGTCCTGTCCCAGGGCTTATAATTCTTTCTGTCTGACGACAAGCAGCAGCAGCAGCAGCAGCAGCAGCAGCAGCAGCAGCAGCAGCAGCAGCAGCAGCAGCAGCAGCAGCAGCAGCAGCAACAGAATAAGAGAAGTAAAATAAAAAACTTTCACACCTGCGGCCATACCACCCTGAAAGCGCCTGATCTCGTCTGATCTCGGAAGCTAAGCAGCGTTGGGCCTGGTTAGTACCTGGATGGGAGACCGCCTGGGAATACCAGGTGTTGTAGGCTTTTAATTTTTTCTCACAGTCCGGGGAGAGCTTTTTGCCATGTGTTTCTTGCTCATCATCAAAGCTTTAAACCCTTATTTGAACCTTCTCACCTTCTCTGTCCTGTCCCAGGGCTTATAATTCTTTCTGTCTGACGACAAGCAGCAGCAGCAGCAGCAGCAGCAGCAGCAGCAGCAGCAGCAGCAGCAGCAGCAGCAGCAGCAACAGAATAAGAGAAGTAAAATAAAAAACTTTCACACCTACGGCCATACCACCCTGAAAGCGCCCGATCTCGTCTGATCTCGGAAGCTAAGCAGGGTTAGGCCTGGTTAGTACCTGGATGGGAGACCGCCTGGGAATACCAGGTGTTGTAGGCTTTTTCTTGTCTCGCAGTCCGGGGAGAGCTTTTTGCCATGTGTTTCTTGCTCATCATCAAAGCTTTAAACCCTTATTTGAACCTTCTCACCTTCTCTGTCCTGTCCCATGGCTTATAATTCTTTTTGTCTGACGACAAGCAGCAGCAGCAGCAGCAGCAGCAGCAGCAACAGCAGCAACAGCAGCAACAGCAGCAACAGCAGCAACAGCAGCAACAGCAGCAACAGAATAAGAGAAGTAAAATAAAAAACTTTCACACCTGCGGCCATACCACCCTGAAAGCGCCTGATCTCGGAAGCTAAGCAGGGTTGGGCCTGGTTAGTACCTGGATGGGAGACCGCCTGGGAATACCAGGTGTTGTAGGCTTTTAATTTTTTCTCACAGTCCGGGGAGAGCTTTTTGCCATGTGTTTCTTGCTCATCATCAAAGCTTTAAACCCTTATTTGAACCTTCTCACCTTCTCTGTCCTGTCCCAGGGCTTATAATTCTTTCTGTCTGACGACAAGCAGCAGCAGCAGCAGCAGCAGCAGCAGCAGCAGCAGCAGCAGCAACAGAATAAGAGAAGTAAAATAAAAACTTTCACACCTGCGGCCATACCACCCTGAAAGCGCCCGATCTCGTCTGATCTCGGAAGCTAAGCAGGGTTGGGCCTGGTTAGTACCTGGATGGGAGACCGCCTGGGAATACCAGGTGTTGTAGGCTTTTAATTTTTTCTCACAGTCCGGGGAGAGCTTTTTGCCATGTGTTTCTTGCTCATCATCAAAGCTTTAAACCCTTATTTGAACCTTCTCACCTTCTCTGTCCTGTCCCAGGGCTTATAATTCTTTCTGTCTGACGACAAGCAGCAGCAGCAGCAGCAGCAGCAGCAGCAGCAGCAGCAGCAGCAGCAGCAGCAGCAGCAGCAGCAGCAGCAACAGAATAAGAGAAGTAAAATAAAAAAATTCACACCTGCAGCCATACCACCCTGAAAGCGCCCGATCTCGTCTGATCTCGGAAGCTAAGCAGGGTTGGGCCTGGTTAGTACCTGGATGGGAGACCGCCTGGGAATACCAGGTGTTGTAGGCTTTTTCTTGTCTCACAGTCCGGGGAGAGCTTTTTGCCATGTGTTTCTTGCTCATCATCAAAGCTTTAAACCCTTATTTGAACCTTCTCACCTTCTCTGTCCTGTCCCAGGGCTTATAATTCTTTTTGTCTGACGACAAGCAGCAGCAGCAGCAGCAGCAGCAGCAGCAGCAGCAGCAGCAGCAGCAGCAACAGAATAAGAGAAGTAAAATAAAAAACTTTCACACCTGCGGCCATACCACCCTGAAAGCGCCCGATCTCGTCTGATCTCGGAAGCTAAGCAGGGTTGGGCCTGGTTAGTACCTGGATGGGAGACCGCCTGGGAATACCAGGTGTTGTAGGCTTTTAATTTTTTCTCACAGTCCGGGGTGAGCTTTTTGCCATGTGTTTCTTGCTCATCATCAAAGCTTTAAACCCTTATTTGAACCTTCTCACCTTCTCTGTCCTGTCCCAGGGCTTATAATTCTTTTTGTCTGACGACAAGCAGCAGCAGCAGCAGCAGCAGCAGCAGCAGCAGCAGCAGCAGCAGCAGCAGCAGCAGCAGCAGCAGCAGCAGCAGCAGCAACAGAATAAGAGAAGTAAAATAAAAAACTTTCACACCTGCGGCCACACCACCCTGAAAGCGCCCGATCTCGTCTGATCTCGGAAGCTAAGCAGGGTTGGGCCTGGTTAGTACCTGGATGGGAGACTGCCTGGGAATACCAGGTGTTGTAGGCTTTTAATTTTTTCTCACAGTCCGGGGAGAGCTTTTTGCCATGTGTTTCTTGCTCATCATCAAAGCTTTAAACCCTTATTTGAACCTTCTCACCTTCTCTGTCCTGTCCCAGGGCTTATAATTCTTTCTGTCTGACGACAAGCAGCAGCAGCAGCAGCAGCAGCAGCAGCAGCAGCAGCAGCAGCAGCAGCAGCAGCAGCAGCAGCAGCAGCAACAGAATAAGAGAAGTAAAATAAAAAACTTTCACACCTGCGGCCGTACCACCCTGAAAGCGCCTGATCTCGTCTGATCTCGGAAGCTAAGCAGCGTTGGGCCTGGTTAGTACCTGGATGGGAGACCGCCTGGGAATACCAGGTGTTGTAGGCTTTTAATTTTTTCTCACAGTCCGGGGAGAGCTTTTTGCCATGCGTTTCTTGCTCATCATCAAAGCTTTAAACCCTTATTTGAACCTTCTCACCTTCTCTGTCCTGTCCCAGGGCTTATAATTCTTTCTGTCTGACGACAAGCAGCAGCAGCAGCAGCAGCAGCAGCAGCAGCAGCAGCAGCAGCAGCAGCAACAGAATAAGAGAAGTAAAATAAAAAACTTTCACACCTGTGGCCATACCACCCTGAAAGCGCCCGATCTCGTCTGATCTCGGAAGCTAAGCAGGGTTGGGCCTGGTTAGTACCTGGATGGGAGACCGCCTGGGAATACCAGGTGTTGTAGGCTTTTAATTTTTTCTCACAGTCCGGGGAGAGCTTTTTGCCATGTGTTTCTTGCTCATCATCAAAGCTTTAAACCCTTATTTGAACCTTCTCACCTTCTCTGTCCTGTCCCAGGGCTTATAATTCTTTTTGTCTGACGACAAGCAGCAGCAGCAGCAGCAGCAGCAGCAGCAGCAGCAGCAGCAGCAGCAGCAGCAACAGAATAAGAGAAGTAAAATAAAAAACTTTCACACCTGCGGCCATACCACCCTGAAAGCGCCTGATCTCGTCTGATCTCGGAAGCTAAGCAGGGTTGGGCCTGGTTAGTACCTGGATGGGAGACCGCCTGGGAATACCAGGTGTTGTAGGCTTTTTCTTGTCTCGCAGTCCGGGGAGAGCTTTTTGCCATGTGTTTCTTGCTCATCATCAAAGCTTTAAACCCTTATTTGAACCTTCTCACCTTCTCTGTCCTGTCCCAGGGCTTATAATTCTTTCTGTCTGACGACAAGCAGCAGCAGCAGCAGCAGCAGCAGCAGCAGCAGCAGCAGCAGCAACAGCAGCAGCAGCAACAGCAGCAGCAGCAGCAGCAGCAGCAACAGCAGCAGCAGCAACAGCAGCAGCAGCAACAGCAGCAGCAGCAACAGCAGCAGCAGCAACAGCAGCAGCAGCAACAGCAGCAGCAGCAACAGCAGCAGCAGCAACAGAATAAGAGAAGTAAAATAAAAAACTTTCACACCTGCGGCCATACCACCCTGAAAGCGCCTGATCTCGGAAGCTAAGCAGGGTTGGGCCTGGTTAGTACCTGTATGGGAGACCGCCTGGGAATACCAGGTGTTGTAGGCTTTTAATTTTTTCTCACAGTCCGGGGAGAGCTTTTTGCCATGTGTTTCTTGCTCATCATCAAAGCTTTAAACCCTTATTTGAACCTTCTCACCTTCTCTGTCCTGTCCCAGGGCTTATAATTCTTTTTGTCTGACGACAAGCAGCAGCAGCAGCAGCAGCAGCAGCAGCAGCAGCAGCAGCAGCAGCAACAGAATAAGAGAAGTAAAATAAAAAACTTTCACACCTGCGGCCACACCACCCTGAAAGCGCCCGATCTCGTCTGATCTCGGAAGCTAAGCAGGGTTGGGCCTGGTTAGTACCTGGATGGGAGACCGCCTGGGAATGCCAGGTGTTGTAGGCTTTTAATTTTTTCTCACAGTCCGGGGAGAGCTTTTTGCCATGTGTTTCTTGCTCATCATCAAAGCTTTAAACCCTTATTTGAACCTTCTCACCTTCTCTGTCCTGTCCCAGGGCTTATAATTCTTTCTGTCTGACGACAAGCAGCAGCAGCAGCAGCAGCAGCAGCAGCAGCAGCAGCAGCAGCAGCAGCAGCAGCAGCAGCAGCAACAGAATAAGAGAAGTAAAATAAAAAACTTTCACACCTGCGGCCATACCACCCTGAAAGCGCCTGATCTCGTCTGATCTCGGAAGCTAAGCAGCGTTGGGCCTGGTTAGTACCTGGATGGGAGACCGCCTGGGAATACCAGGTGTTGTAGGCTTTTAATTTTTTCTCACAGTCCGGGGAGAGCTTTTTGCCATGTGTTTCTTGCTCATCATCAAAGCTTTAAACCCTTATTTGAACCTTCTCACCTTCTCTGTCCTGTCCCAGGGCTTATAATTCTTTCTGTCTGACGACAAGCAGCAGCAGCAGCAGCAGCAGCAGCAGCAGCAGCAGCAGCAGCAGCAGCAGCAGCAGCAGCAGCAGCAACAGAATAAGAGAAGTAAAATAAAAAACTTTCACACCTACGGCCATACCACCCTGAAAGCGCCCGATCTCGTCTGATCTCGGAAGCTAAGCAGGGTTGGGCCTGGTTAGTACCTGGATGGGAGACCGCCTGGGAATACCAGGTGTTGTAGGCTTTTTCTTGTCTCGCAGTCCGGGGAGAGCTTTTTGCCATGTGTTTCTTGCTCATCATCAAAGCTTTAAACCCTTATTTGAACCTTCTCACCTTCTCTGTCCTGTCCCAGGGCTTATAATTCTTTTTGTCTGACGACAAGCAGCAGCAGCAGCAGCAGCAGCAGCAGCAGCAGCAGCAGCAGCAGCAGCAGCAGCAGCAGCAGCAGCAGCAGCAGCAGCAGCAGCAGCAGCAGCAGCAGCAGCAGCAGCAGCAGCAGCAACAGAATAAGAGAAGTAAAATAAAAAACTTTCACACCTGCGGCCATACCACCCTGAAAGCGCCTGATCTCGGAAGCTAAGCAGGGTTGGGCCTGGTTAGTACCTGGATGGGAGACCGCCTGGGAATACCAGGTGTTGTAGGCTTTTAATTTTTTCTCACAGTCCGGGGAGAGCTTTTTGCCATGTGTTTCTTGCTCATCATCAAAGCTTTAAACCCTTATTTGAACCTTCTCACCTTCTCTGTCCTGTCCCAGGGCTTATAATTCTTTCTGTCTGACGACAAGCAGCAGCAGCAGCAGCAGCAGCAGCAGCAGCAGCAGCAGCAGCAGCAGCAGCAGCAGCAACAGAATAAGAGAAGTAAAATAAAAACTTTCACACCTGCGGCCATACCACCCTGAAAGCGCCCGATCTTGTCTGATCTCGGAAGCTAAGCAGGGTTGGGCCTGGTTAGTACCTGGATGGGAGACCGCCTGGGAATACCAGGTGTTGTAGGCTTTTAATTTTTTCTCACAGTCCGGGGAGAGCTTTTTGCCATGTATTTCTTGCTCATCATCAAAGCTTTAAACCCTTATTTGAACCTTCTCACCTTCTCTGTCCTGTCCCAGGGCTTATAATTCTTTCTGTCTGACGACAAGCAGCAGCAGCAGCAGCAGCAGCAGCAGCAGCAGCAGCAGCAGCAGCAGCAGCAGCAGCAGCAACAGAATAAGAGAAGTAAAATAAAAAACTTTCACACCTACGGCCATACCACCCTGAAAGCGCCCGATCTCGTCTGATCTCGGAAGCTAAGCAGGGTTGGGCCTGGTTAGTACCTGGATGGGAGACCGCCTGGGAATACCAGGTGTTGTAGGCTTTTTCTTGTCTCACAGTCCGGGGAGAGCTTTTTGCCATGTGTTTCTTGCTCATCATCAAAGCTTTAAACCCTTATTTGAACCTTCTCACCTTCTCTGTCCTGTCCCAGGGCTTATAATTCTTTTTGTCTGACGACAAGCAGCAGCAGCAGCAGCAGCAGCAGCAGCAGCAGCAGCAGCAGCAGCAGCAGCAGCAGCAGCAGCAGCAGCAGCAGCAGCAGCAGCAGCAACAGAATAAGAGAAGTAAAATAAAAAACTTTCACACCTGCGGCCATACCACCCTGAAAGCGCCCGATCTCGTCTGATCTCGGAAGCTAAGCAGGGTTGGGCCTGGTTAGTACCTGGATGGGAGACCGCCTGGGAATACCAGGTGTTGTAGGCTTTTTCTTGTCTCACAGTCCGGGGAGAGCTTTTTGCCATGTGTTTCTTGCTCATCATCAAAGCTTTAAACCCTTATTTGAACCTTCTCACCTTCTCTGTCCTGTCCCAGGGCTTATAATTCTTTTTGTCTGACGACAAGCAGCAGCAGCAGCAGCAGCAGCAGCAGCAGCAGCAGCAGCAGCAGCAGCAGCAGCAGCAGCAGCAGCAGCAGCAGCAGCAGCAACAGAATAAGAGAAGTAAAATAAAAAACTTTCACACCTGCGGCCATACCACCCTGAAAGCGCCCGATCTCGTCTGATCTCGGAAGCTAAGCAGGGTTGGGCCTGGTTAGTACCTGGATGGGAGACCGCCTGGGAATACCAGGTGTTGTAGGCTTTTAATTTTTTCTCACAGTCCGGGGAGAGCTTTTTGCCATGTGTTTCTTGCTCATCATCAAAGCTTTAAACCCTTATTTGAACCTTCTCACCTTCTCTGTCCTGTCCCAGGGCTTATAATTCTTTTTGTCTGACGACAAGCAGCAGCAGCAGCAGCAGCAGCAGCAGCAGCAGCAGCAGCAGCAGCAGCAGCAGCAGCAGCAGCAGCAACAGAATAAGAGAAGTAAAATAAAAAACTTTCACACCTGCGGCCACACCACCCTGAAAGCGCCCGATCTCGTCTGATCTCGGAAGCTAAGCAGGGTTGGGCCTGGTTAGTACCTGGATGGGAGACCGCCTGGGAATACCAGGTGTTGTAGGCTTTTAATTTTTTCTCACAGTCCGGGGAGAGCTTTTTGCCATGTGTTTCTTGCTCATCATCAAAGCTTTAAACCCTTATTTGAACCTTCTCACCTTCTCTGTCCTGTCCCAGGGCTTATAATTCTTTTTGTCTGACGACAAGCAGCAGCAGCAGCAGCAGCAGCAGCAGCAGCAGCAGCAGCAGCAGCAGCAGCAGCAGCAGCAGCAGCAGCAGCAGCAGCAGCAGCAACAGAATAAGAGAAGTAAAATAAAAAACTTTCACACCTGCGGCCACACCACCCTGAAAGCGCCCGATCTCGTCTGATCTCGGAAGCTAAGCAGGGTTGGGCCTGGTTAGTACCTGGATGGGAGACCGCCTGGGAATACCAGGTGTTGTAGGCTTTTAATTTTTTCTCACAGTCCGGGGAGAGCTTTTTGCCATGTGTTTCTTGCTCATCATCAAAGCTTTAAACCCTTATTTGAACCTTCTCACCTTCTCTGTCCTGTCCCAGGGCTTATAATTCTTTTTGTCTGACGACAAGCAGCAGCAGCAGCAGCAGCAGCAGCAGCAGCAGCAGCAGCAGCAGCAGCAGCAGCAGCAGCAGCAGCAGCAGCAGCAGCAGCAGCAGCAGCAGCAGCAGCAGCAGCAGCAGCAGCAGCAGCAGCAGCAGCAGCAGCAGCAACAGAATAAGAGAAGTAAAATAAAAAACTTTCACACCTGCGGCCATACCACCCTGAAAGCGTCTGATCTCGGAAGCTAAGCAGCGTTGGGCCTGGTTAGTACCTGGATGGGAGACCGCCTGGGAATACCAGGTGTTGTAGGCTTTTAATTTTTTCTCACAGTCCGGGGAGAGCTTTTTGCCATGTGTTTCTTGCTCATCATCAAAGCTTTAAACCCTTATTTGAACCTTCTCACCTTCTCTGTCCTGTCCCAGGGCTTATAATTCTTTTTGTCTGACGACAAGCAGCAGCAGCAGCAGCAGCAGCAGCAGCAGCAGCAGCAGCAGCAGCAGCAGCAGCAGCAGCAGCAGCAGCAGCAGCAGCAGCAGCAGCAGCAGCAGCAGCAGCAGCAGCAGCAGCAGCAGCAGCAGCAACAGAATAAGAGAAGTAAAATAAAAAACTTTCACACCTGCGGCCATACCACCCTGAAAGCGTCTGATCTCGGAAGCTAAGCAGCGTTGGGCCTGGTTAGTACCTGGATGGGAGACCGCCTGGGAATACCAGGTGTTGTAGGCTTCTAATTTTTTCTCACAGTCCGGGGAGAGCTTTTTGCCATGTGTTTCTTGCTCATCATCAAAGCTTTAAACCCTTATTTGAACCTTCTCACCTTCTCTGTCCTGTCCCAGGGCTTATAATTCTTTTTGTCTGACGACAAGCAGCAGCAGCAGCAGCAGCAGCAGCAGCAGCAGCAGCAGCAGCAGCAGCAGCAGCAGCAGCAGCAACAGAATAAGAGAAGTAAAATAAAAAACTTTCACATCTGCGGCCATACCACCCTGAAAGCGCCCGATCTCGTCAGATCTCGGAAGCTAAGCAGGGTTGGGCCTGGTTAGTACCTGGATGGGAGACCGCCTGGGAATACCAGGTGTTGTAGGCTTTTAATTTTTTCTCACAGTCCGGGGAGAGCTTTTTGCCATGTGTTTCTTGCTCATCATCAAAGCTTTAAACCCTTATTTGAACCTTCTCACCTTCTCTGTCCTGTCCCAGGGCTTATAATTCTTTTTGTCTGACGACAAGCAGCAGCAGCAGCAGCAGCAGCAGCAGCAGCAGCAGCAGCAGCAGCAGCAGCAGCAGCAGCAGCAGCAGCAGCAGCAGCAGCAGCAGCAACAGAATAAGAGAAGTAAAATAAAAAACTTTCACACCTGCGGCCATACCACCCTTAAAGCGCCCGATCTCGTCTGATCTCGGAAGCTAAGCAGGGTTGGGCCTGGTTAGTACCGGGATGGGAGACCGCCTAGGAATACCAGGTGTTGTAGGCTTTTAATTTTTTCTCACAGTCCGGGGAGAGCTTTTTGCCATGTTTCTTGCTCATCATCAAAGCTTTAAACCCTTATTTGAACCATCTCACCTTCTCTGTCCTGTCCCAGGGCTTATAATTCTTTTTGTCTGACGACAAGCAGCAGCAGCAGCAGCAGCAGCAGCAGCAGCAGCAGCAGCAGCAGCAGCAGCAGCAGCAGCAGCAGCAGCAGCAGCAGCAGCAGCAGCAACAGAATAAGAGAAGTAAAATAAAAAACTTTCACACCTGCAGCCATACCACCCTGAAAGCGCCCGATCTCGTCTGATCTCGGAAGCTAAGCAGGGTTGGGCCTGGTTAGTACCTGGATGGGAGACTGCCTGGGAATACCAGGTGTTGTAGGCTTTTAATTTTTTCTCACAGTCCGGGGAGAGCTTTTTGCCATGTGTTTCTTGCTCATCATCAAAGCTTTAAACCCTTATTTGAACCTTCTCACCTTCTCTGTCCTGTCCCAGGGCTTATAATTCTTTTTGTCTGACGACAAGCAGCAGCAGCAGCAGCAGCAGCAGCAGCAGCAGCAGCAGCAGCAGCAGCAGCAGCAGCAGCAGCAGCAACAGAATAAGAGAAGTAAAATAAAACACTTTCACACCTGCGGCCATACCACCCTGAAAGCGCCCGATCTCGTCTGATCTCGGAAGGTAAGCAGGGTTGGGCCTGGTTAGTACCTGGATGGGAGACCGCCTGGGAATACCAGGTGTTGTAGGCTTTTAATTTTTTCTCACAGTCCGGGGAGAGCTTTTTGCCATGTGTTTCTTGCTCATCATCAAAGCTTTAAACCCTTATTTGAACCTTCTCACCTTCTCTGTCCTGTCCCAGGGCTTATAATTCTTTTTGTCTGACGACAAGCAGCAGCAGCAGCAGCAGCAGCAGCAGCAGCAGCAGCAGCAGCAGCAGCAGCAGCAGCAGCAGCAGCAGCAGCAGCAGCAGCAGCAGCAGCAGCAGCAGCAGCAGCAACAGAATAAGAGAAGTAAAATAAAAAACTTTCACACCTGCGGCCATATCACCCTGAAAGCGCCCGATCTCGTCTGATCTTGGAAGCTAAGCAGGGTTGGGCCTGGTTAGTACCTGGATGGGAGACCGCCTGGGAATACCAGGTGTTGTAGGCTTTTAATTTTTTCTCACAGTCCGGGGAGAGCTTTTTGCCATGTGTTTCTTGCTCATCATCAAAGCTTTAAACCCTTATTTGAACCTTCTCACCTTCTCTGTCCTGTCCCAGGGCTTATAATTCTTTCTGTCTGACGACAAGCAGCAGCACAAGCAGCAGCAGCAGCAGCAGCAGCAGCAGCAGCAGCAGCAGCAACAGAATAAGAAAAGTAAAATAAAGAGCTTTCACACCTGCGGCCATACCACCCTGAAAGCGCCTGATCTCGTCTGATCTCGGAAGCTAAGCAGGGTTGGGCCTGGTTAGTACCTGGATGGGAGACCGCCTGGGAATACCAGGTGTTGTAGGCTTTTTCTTTTCTCACAGTCCGGGGAGAGCTTTTTGCCATGTGTTTCTTGCTCATCATCAAAGCTTTAAACCCTTATTTGAACCTTCTCACCTTCTCTGTCCTGTCCCAGGGCTTATAATTCTTTTTGTCTGACGACAAGCAGCAGCAGCAGCAGCAGCAGCAGCAGCAGCAGCAGCAGCAGCAGCAGCAGCAGCAGCAACAGAATAAGAGAAGTAAAATAAAAAACTTTCACACCTGCGGCCATACCACCCTGAAAGCGCCCGATCTCGTCTGATCTCGGAAGCTAAGCAGGGTTGGGCCTGGTTAGTACCTGGATGGGAGACCGCCTGGGAATACCAGGTGTTGTAGGCTTTTAATTTTTTCTCACAGTCCGGGGAGAGCTTTTTGCCATGTGTTTCTTGCTCATCATCAAAGCTTTAAACCCTTATTTGAACCTTCTCACCTTCTCTGTCCTGTCCCAGGGCTTATAATTCTTTCTGTCTGACGACAAGCAGCAGCAGCAGCAGCAGCAGCAGCAGCAGCAGCAGCAGCAGCAGCAGCAGCAGCAGCAGCAGCAGCAGCAGAATAAGAGAAGTAAAATAAAAAACTTTCACACCTGCGGCCATACCACCCTGAAAGCGCCCGATCTCGTCTGATCTCGGAAGCTAAGCAGGGTTGGGCCTGGTTAGTACCTGGATGGGAGACCGCCTGGGAATACCAGGTGTTGTAGGCTTTTAATTTTTTCTCACAGTCCGGGAAGAGCTTTTTGCCATGTGTTTCTTGCTCATCATCAAAGCTTTAAACCCTTATTTGAACCTTCTCACCTTCTCTGTCCTGTCCCAGGGCTTATAATTCTTTTTGTCTGACGACAAGCAGCAGCAGCAGCAGCAGCAGCAGCAGCAGCAGCAGCAGCAGCAGCAGCAGCAGCAGCAGCAGCAGCAGCAGCAGCAGCAGCAGCAGCAGCAGCAGCAGCAACAGAATAAGAGAAGTAAAATAAAAAACTTTCACACCTGCGGCCATACCACCCTGAAAGCGCCTGATCTCGGAAGCTAAGCAGGGTTGGGCCTGGTTAGTACCTGGATGGGAGACCGCCTGGGAATACCAGGTGTTGTAGGCTTTTAATTTTTTCTCACAGTCCGGGGAGAGCTTTTTGCCATGTGTTTCTTGCTCATCATCAAAGCTTTAAACCCTTATTTGAACCTTCTCACCTTCTCTGTCCTGTCCCAGGGCTTATAATTCTTTCTGTCTGACGACAAGCAGCAGCAGCAGCAGCAGCAGCAGCAGCAGCAGCAGCAGCAGCAGCAGCAGCAGCAGCAACAGAATAAGAAAAGTAAAATAAAGAGCTTTCACACCTGC
>NC_071088.1:142495832-142503332 GCF_027358695.1 Spea bombifrons | reverse complement strand
AGCTTTTTGCCATGTGTTTCTTGCTCATCATCAAAGCTTTAAACCCTTATTTGAACCTTCTCACCTTCTCTGTCCTGTCCCAGGGCTTATAATTCTTTCTGTCTGACGACAAGCAGCAGCAGCAGCAGCAGCAGCAGCAGCAGCAGCAGCAGCAGCAGCAGCAGCAGCAGCAGCAGCAGCAGCAACAGAATAAGAGAAGTAAAATAAAAATCTTTCACACCTGCGGCCATACCACCATGAAAGCGCCCGATCTCGTCTGATCTCGGAAGCTAAGCAGGGTTGGGCCTGGTTAGTACCTGGATGGGAGACCGCCTGGGGATACCAGGTGTTGTAGTCTTTTTCTTTTCTCACAGTCCGGGGAGAGCTTTTTGCCATGTGTTTCTTGCTTATCATCAAAGCTTTAAACCCTTATTTGAACCTTCTCACCTTCTCTGTCCTGTCCCAGGGCTTATAATTCTTTTTGTCTGACGACAAGCAGCAGCAGCAGCAGCAGCAGCAGCAGCAGCAGCAGCAGCAGCAACAGAATAAGAGAAGTAAAATAAAAAACTTTCACACCTGCGGCCATACCACCCTGAAAGCGCCCGATCTCGTCTGATCTCGGAAGCTAAGCAGGGTTGGGCCTGGTTAGTACCTGGATGGGAGACCGCCTGGGAATACCAGGTGTTGTAAGCTTTTTCTTTTCTCACAGTCCGGGGAGAGCTTTTTGCCATGTGTTTCTTGCTCATCATCAAAGCTTTAAACCCTTATTTGAACCTTCTCACCTTCTCTGTCCTGTCCCAGGGCTTATAATTCTTTCTGTCTGACGACAAGCAGCAGCAGCAGCAGCAGCAGCAGCAGCAGCAGCAGCAGCAGCAGCAGCAGCAGCAGCAGCAGCAGCAGCAGCAGCAGCAGCAGAATAAGAGAAGTAAAATAAAAAACTTTCACACCTGCGGCCATACCACCCTGAAAGCGCCCGATCTCGTCTGATCTCGGAAGCTAAGCAGGGTTGGGCCTGGTTAGTACCTGGATGGGAGACCGCCTGGGAATACCAGGTGTTGTAGGCTTTTAATTTTTTCTCACAGTCCGGGGAGAGCTTTTTGCCATGTGTTTCTTGCTCATCATCAAAGCTTTAAACCCTTATTTGAACCTTCTCACCTTCTCTGTCCTGTCCCAGGGCTTATAATTCTTTTTGTCTGACGACAAGCAGCAGCAGCAGCAGCAGCAGCAGCAGCAGCAGCAGCAGCAGCAGCAGCAGCAGCAGCAGCAACAGAATAAGAGAAGTAAAATAAAAAACTTTCACACCTGCGGCCATACCACCCTGAAAGCGCCCGATCTCGTCTGATCTCGGAAGCTAAGCAGGGTTGGGCCTGGTTAGTACCTGGATGGGAGACCGCCTGGGAATACCAGGTGTTGTAGGCTTTTAATTTTTTCTCACAGTCCGGGGAGAGCTTTTTGCCATGTGTTTCTTGCTCATCATCAAAGCTTTAAACCCTTATTTGAACCTTCTCACCTTCTCTGTCCTGTCCCAGGGCTTATAATTCTTTTTGTCTGACGACAAGCAGCAGCAGCAGCAGCAGCAGCAGCAGCAGCAGCAGCAGCAGCAGCAGCAGCAGCAGCAGCAGCAGCAGCAACAGAATAAGAGAAGTAAAATAAAAAACTTTCACACCTGCGGCCATACCACCCTGAAAGCGCCCGATCTCGTCTGATCTCGGAAGCTAAGCAGGGTTGGGCCTGGTTAGTACCTGGATGGGAGACCGCCTGGGAATACCAGGTGTTGTAGGCTTTTAATTTTTTCTCACAGTCCGGGGAGAGCTTTTTGCCATGTGTTTCTTGCTCATCATCAAAGCTTTAAACCCTTATTTGAACCTTCTCACCTTCTCTGTCCTGTCCCAGGGCTTATAATTCTTTCTGTCTGACGACAAGCAGCAGCAGCAGCAGCAGCAGCAGCAGCAGCAGCAGCAGCAACAGAATAGGAAAAGTAAAATAAAGAGCTTTCACACCTGCGGCCATACCTCCCTGAAAGCGCCCGATCTCGTCTGATCTCGGAAGCTAAGCAGGGTTGGGCCTGGTTAGTACCTGGATGGGAGACCGCCTGGGAATACCAGGTGTTGTAGTCTTTTTCTTTTCTCACAGTCCGGGGAGAGCTTTTTGCCATGTGTTTCTTGCTTATCATCAAAGCTTTAAACCCTTATTTGAACCTTCTCACCTTCTCTGTCCTGTCCCAGGGCTTATAATTCTTTTTGTCTGACGACAAGCAGCAGCAGCAGCAGCAGCAGCAGCAGCAGCAGCAGCAGCAGCAGCAGCAGCAGCAGCAGCAGCAGCAGCAGCAGCAGCAACAGAATAAGAGAAGTAAAATAAAAAACTTTCACACCTGCGGCCATACCACCCTGAAAGCGCCCGATCTCGTCTGATCTCGGAAGCTAAGCAGGGTTGGGCCTGGTTAGTACCTGGATGGGAGACCGCCTGGGAATACCAGGTGTTGTAAGCTTTTTCTTTTCTCACAGTCCGGGGAGAGCTTTTTGCCATGTGTTTCTTGCTCATCATCAAAGCTTTAAACCCTTATTTGAACCTTCTCACCTTCTCTGTCCTGTCCCAGGGCTTATAATTCTTTTTGTCTGACGACAAGCAGCAGCAGCAGCAGCAGCAGCAGCAGCAGCAGCAGCAGCAGCAGCAGCAACAGAATAAGAGAAGTAAAATAAAAAACTTTCACACCTGCGGCCATACCACCCTGAAAGCGCCCGATCTCGTCTGATCTCGGAAGCTAAGCAGGGTTGGGCCTGGTTAGTACCTGGATGGGAGACCGCCTGGGAATACCAGGTGTTGTAAGCTTTTTCTTTTCTCACAGTCCGGGGAGAGCTTTTTGCCATGTGTTTCTTGCTCATCATCAAAGCTTTAAACCCTTATTTGAACCTTCTCACCTTCTCTGTCCTGTCCCAGGGCTTATAATTCTTTCTGTCTGACGACAAGCAGCAGCAGCAGCAGCAGCAGCAGCAGCAGCAGCAGCAGCAGCAGAATAAGAGAAGTAAAATAAAAAACTTTCACACCTGCGGCCATACCACCCTGAAAGCGCCCGATCTCGTCTGATCTCGGAAGCTAAGCAGGGTTGGGCCTGGTTAGTACCTGGATGGGAGACCGCCTGGGAATACCAGGTGTTGTAGGCTTTTAATTTTTTCTCACAGTCCGGGGAGAGCTTTTTGCCATGTGTTTCTTGCTCATCATCAAAGCTTTAAACCCTTATTTGAACCTTCTCACCTTCTCTGTCCTGTCCCAGGGCTTATAATTCTTTTTGTCTGACGACAAGCAGCAGCAGCAGCAGCAGCAGCAGCAGCAGCAGCAGCAGCAGCAGCAGCAGCAGCAGCAGCAGCAGCAGCAGCAGCAACAGAATAAGAGAAGTAAAATAAAAAACTTTCACACCTGCGGCCATACCACCCTGAAAGCGCCCGATCTCGTCTGATCTCGGAAGCTAAGCAGGGTTGGGCCTGGTTAGTACCTGGATGGGAGACCGCCTGGGAATACCAGGTGTTGTAGGCTTTTAATTTTTTCTCACAGTCCGGGGAGAGCTTTTTGCCATGTGTTTCTTGCTCATCATCAAAGCTTTAAACCCTTATTTGAACCTTCTCACCTTCTCTGTCCTGTCCCAGGGCTTATAATTCTTTTTGTCTGACGACAAGCAGCAGCAGCAGCAGCAGCAGCAGCAGCAGCAGCAGCAGCAGCAGCAGCAGCAGCAGCAGCAGCAGCAGCAGCAGCAGCAACAGAATAAGAGAAGTAAAATAAAAAACTTTCACACCTGCGGCCATACCACCCTGAAAGCGCCCGATCTCGTCTGATCTCGGAAGCTAAGCAGGGTTGGGCCTGGTTAGTACCGGGATGGGAGACCGCCTGGGAATACCAGGTGTTGTAGGCTTTTAATTTTTTCTCACAGTCCGGGGAGAGCTTTTTGCCATGTTTCTTGCTCATCATCAAAGCTTTAAACCCTTATTTGAACCATCTCACCTTCTCTGTCCTGTCCCAGGGCTTATAATTCTTTTTGTCTGACGACAAGCAGCAGCAGCAGCAGCAGCAGCAGCAGCAGCAGCAGCAGCAGCAGCAGCAGCAACAGAATAAGAGAAGTAAAATAAAAAACTTTCACATCTGCGGCCATACCACCCTGAAAGCGCCTGATCTCGTCTGATCTTGGAAGCTAAGCAGGGTTGGGCCTGGTTAGTACCTGGATGGGAGACCGCCTGGGAATACCAGGTGTTGTAGGCTTTTAATTTTTTCTCACAGTCCGGGGAGAGCTTTTTGCCATGTGTTTCTTGCTCATCATCAAAGCTTTAAACCCTTATTTGAACCTTCTCACCTTCTCTGTCCTGTCCCAGGGCTTATAATTCTTTTTGTCTGACGACAAGCAGCAGCAGCAGCAGCAGCAGCAGCAGCAGCAGCAGCAGCAGCAGCAGCAGCAGCAGCAGCAGCAACAGAATAAGAGAAGTAAAATAAAAAACTTTCACACCTGCGGCCATACCACCCTGAAAGCGCCCGATCTCGTCTGATCTCGGAAGCTAAGCAGGGTTGGGCCTGGTTAGTACCTGGATGGGAGACCGCCTGGGAATACCAGGTGTTGTAGGCTTTTAATTTTTTCTCACAGTCCGGGGAGAGCTTTTTGCCATGTGTTTCTTGCTCATCATCAAAGCTTTAAACCCTTATTTGAACCTTCTCACCTTCTCTGTCCTGTCCCAGGGCTTATAATTCTTTCTGTCTGACGACAAGCAGCAGCAGCAGCAGCAGCAGCAGCAGCAGCAGCAGCAACAGAATAGGAAAAGTAAAATAAAGAGCTTTCACACCTGCGGCCATACCTCCCTGAAAGCGCCCGATCTCGTCTGATCTCGGAAGCTAAGCAGGGTTGGGCCTGGTTAGTACCTGGATGGGAGACCGCCTGGGAATACCAGGTGTTGTAGGCTTTTTCTTTTCTCACAGTCCGGGGAGAGCTTTTTGCCATGTGTTTCTTGCTCATCATCAAAGCTTTAAACCCTTATTTGAACCTTCTCACCTTCTCTGTCCTGTCCCAGGGCTTATAATTCTTTCTGTCTGACGACAAGCAGCAGCAGCAGCAGCAGCAGCAGCAGCAGCAGCAGCAGCAGCAGCAGCAGCAGCAGCAGCAGCAGCAACAGCAACAGCAACAGAATAAGAGAAGTAAAATAAAAATCTTTCACACCTGCGGCCATACCACCATGAAAGCGCCCGATCTCGTCTGATCTCGGAAGCTAAGCAGGGTTGGGCCTGGTTAGTACCTGGATGGGAGACCGCCTGGGAATACCAGGTGTTGTAGTCTTTTTCTTTTCTCACAGTCCGGGGAGAGCTTTTTGCCATGTGTTTCTTGCTTATCATCAAAGCTTTAAACCCTTATTTGAACCTTCTCACCTTCTCTGTCCTGTCCCAGGGCTTATAATTCTTTTTGTCTGACGACAAGCAGCAGCAGCAGCAGCAGCAGCAGCAGCAGCAGCAGCAGCAGCAGCAGCAGCAGCAGCAGCAGCAGCAACAGAATAAGAGAAGTAAAATAAAAAACTTTCACACCTGCGGCCATACCACCCTGAAAGCGCCCGATCTCGTCTGATCTCGGAAGCTAAGCAGGGTTGGGCCTGGTTAGTACCTGGATGGGAGACCGCCTGGGAATACCAGGTGTTGTAAGCTTTTTCTTTTCTCACAGTCCGGGGAGAGCTTTTTGCCATGTGTTTCTTGCTCATCATCAAAGCTTTAAACCCTTATTTGAACCTTCTCACCTTCTCTGTCCTGTCCCAGGGCTTATAATTCTTTTTGTCTGACGACAAGCAGCAGCAGCAGCAGCAGCAGCAGCAGCAGCAGCAGCAGCAGCAGCAGCAGCAGCAGCAGCAGCAGCAGCAGCAGCAGCAGCAGCAGCAGCAGCAGCAGCAGCAGCAGCAGCAGCAGCAGCAGCAGCAGCAGCAGCAGCAGCAGCAGCAGCAGCAGCAGCAGCAGAATAAGAGAAGTAAAATAAAAAACTTTCACACCTGCGGCCATACCACCCTGAAAGCGCCTGATCTCGGAAGCTAAGCAGGGTTGGGCCTGGTTAGTACCTGGATGGGAGACCGCCTGGGAATACCAGGTGTTGTAAGCTTTTTCTTTTCTCACAGTCCGGGGAGAGCTTTTTGCCATGTGTTTCTTGCTCATCATCAAAGCTTTAAACCCTTATTTGAACCTTCTCACCTTCTCTGTCCTGTCCCAGGGCTTATAATTCTTTCTGTCTGACGACAAGCAGCAGCAGCAGCAGCAGCAGCAGCAGCAGCAGCAGCAGCAGCAGCAGCAGCAGCAGAATAAGAGAAGTAAAATAAAAAACTTTCACACCTGCGGCCATACCACCCTGGAAGCGCCCGATCTCGTCTGATCTCGGAAGCTAAGCAGGGTTGGGCCTGGTTAGTACCTGGATGGGAGACCGCCTGGGAATACCAGGTGTTGTAGGCTTTTAATTTTTTCTCACAGTCCGGGGAGAGCTTTTTGCCATGTGTTTCTTGCTCATCATCAAAGCTTTAAACCCTTATTTGAACCTTCTCACCTTCTCTGTCCTGTCCCAGGGCTTATAATTCTTTTTGTCTGACGACAAGCAGCAGCAGCAGCAGCAGCAGCAGCAGCAGCAGCAGCAGCAGCAGCAGCAGCAGCAGCAGCAGCAACAGAATAAGAGAAGTAAAATAAAAAACTTTCACACCTGCGGCCATACCACCCTGAAAGCGCCCGATCTCGTCTGATCTCAGAAGCTAAGCAGGGTTGGGCCTGGTTAGTACCTGGATGGGAGACCGCCTGGGAATACCAGGTGTTGTAGGCTTTTAATTTTTTCTCACAGTCCGGGGAGAGCTTTTTGCCATGTGTTTCTTGCTCATCATCAAAGCTTTAAACCCTTATTTGAACCTTCTCACCTTCTCTGTCCTGTCCCAGGGCTTATAATTCTTTTTGTCTGACGACAAGCAGCAGCAGCAGCAGCAGCAGCAGCAGCAGCAGCAGCAGCAGCAGCAGCAGCAGCAGCAGCAGCAGCAGCAGCAGCAGCAACAGAATAAGAGAAGTAAAATAAAAAACTTTCACACCTGCGGCCATACCACCCTGAAAGCGCCCGATCTCGTCTGATCTCGGAAGCTAAGCAGGGTTGGGCCTGGTTAGTACCTGGATGGGAGACCGCCTGGGAATACCAGGTGTTGTAGGCTTTTAATTTTTTCTCACAGTCCGGGGAGAGCTTTTTGCCATGTTTCTTGCTCATCATCAAAGCTTTAAACCCTTATTTGAACCATCTCACCTTCTCTGTCCTGTCCCAGGGCTTATAATTCTTTTTGTCTGACGACAAGCAGCAGCAGCAGCAGCAGCAGCAGCAGCAGCAGCAGCAGCAGCAGCAGCAGCAGCAGCAGCAGCAGCAGCAGCAACAGAATAAGAGAAGTAAAATAAAAAACTTTCACACCTGCGGCCATGCCACCCTGAAAGCGCCCGATCTCGTCTGATCTCGGAAGCTAAGCAGGGTTGGGCCTGGTTAGTACCTGGATGGGAGAC
>NC_071088.1:142488332-142490832 GCF_027358695.1 Spea bombifrons | reverse complement strand
GAGACCGCCTGGGAATACCAGGTGTTGTAGGCTTTTAATTTTTTCTCACAGTCCGGGGAGAGCTTTTTGCCATGTGTTTCTTGCTCATCATCAAAGCTTTAAACCCTTATTTGAACCTTCTCACCTTCTCTGTCCTGTCCCAGGGCTTATAATTCTTTCTGTCTGACGACAAGCAGCAGCAGCAGCAGCAGCAGCAGCAGCAGCAGCAGCAGCAGCAGCAGCAGCAGCAGCAGCAGCAGCAGCAACAGAATAAGAAAAGTAAAATAAAGAGCTTTCACACCTGCAGCCATACCTCCCTGAAAGCGCCCGATCTCATCTGATCTCGGAAGCTAAGCAGGGTTGGGCCTGGTTAGTACCTGGATGGGAGACCGCCTGGGAATACCAGGTGTTGTAGGCTTTTTCTTTTCTCACAGTCCGGGGAGAGCTTTTTGCCATGTGTTTCTTGCTCATCATCAAAGCTTTAAACCCTTATTTGAACCTTCTCACCTTCTCTGTCCTGTCCCAGGGCTTATAATTCTTTCTGTCTGACGACAAGCAGCAGCAGCAGCAGCAGCAGCAGCAGCAGCAGCAGCAGCAGCAGCAACAGCAACAGAATAAGAGAAGTAAAATAAAAAACTTTCACACCTGCGGCCATACCACCACGAAAGCGCCCGATCTCGTCTGATCTCGGAAGCTAAGCAGGGTTGGGCCTGGTTAGTACCTGGATGGGAGACCGCCTGGGAATACCAGGTGTTGTAGTCTTTTTCTTTTCTCACAGTCCGGGGAGAGCTTTTTGCCATGTGTTTCTTGCTCATCATCAAAGCTTTAAACCCTTATTTGAACCTTCTCACCTTCTCTGTGCAGTCCCAGGGCTTATAATTCTTTCTGTCTGACGACAAGCAGCAGCAGCAGCAGCAGCAGCAGCCGCAGCAGCAGCAGCAGCAGCCGCAGCAGCAGCAGCAGCAGCAGCAGAATAAGAGAAGTAAAATAAAAAACTTTCACACATGCGGCCATACCACCCTGAAAGCGCCCGATCTCGTCTGATCTCGGAAGCTAAGCAGGGTTGGGCCTGGTTAGCACCTGGATGGGAGACCGCCTGGGAATACCAGGTGTTGTAGGCTTTTAATTTTTTCTCACAGTCCGGGGAGAGCTTTTTGCCATGTGTTTCTTGCTCATCATCAAAGCTTTAAACCCTTATTTGAACCTTCTCACCTTCTCTGTCCTGTCCCAGGGCTTATAATTCTTTTTGTCTGACGACAAGCAGCAGCAGCAGCAGCAGCAGCAGCAGCAGCAGCAGCAGCAGCAGCAGCAACAGAATAAGAGAAGTAAAATAAAAAACTTTCACACCTGCGGCCATACCACCCTGAAAGCGCCCGATCTCGTCTGATCTCGGAAGCTAAGCAGGGTTGGGCCTGGTTAGTACCTGGATGGGAGACCGCCTGGATATACCAGGTGTTGTAGGCTTTTAATTTTTTCTCACAGTCCGGGGAGAGCTTTTTGCCATGTGTTTCTTGCTCATCATCAAAGCTTTAAACCCTTATTTGAACCTTCTCACCTTCTCTGTCCTGTCCCAGGGCTTATAATTCCTTTTGTCTGACGACAAGCAGCAGCAGCAGCAGCAGCAGCAGCAGCAGCAGCAGCAGCAGCAACAGAATAAGAGAAGTAAAATAAAAAACTTTCACACCTGCGGCCATACCACCCTGAAAGCGTCCGATCTCGTCTGATCTCGGAAGCTAAGCAGGGTTGGGCCTGGTTAGTACCTGGATGGGAGACCGCCTGGGAATACCAGGTGTTGTAGGCTTTTAATTTTTTCTCACAGTCCGGGGAGAGCTTTTTGCCATGTGTTTCTTGCTCATCATCAAAGCTTTAAACCCTTGTTTGAACCTTCTCACCTTCTCTGTCCTGTCCCAGGGCTTATAATTCTTTCTGTCTGACGACAAGCAGCAGCAGCAGCAGCAGCAGCAGCAGCAGCAGCAGCAGCAGCAGCAGCAGCAGCAGCAGCAGCAGCAGCAGCAGCAGCAGCAGCAGCAGCAGCAGCAGCAGCAGCAGCAGCAACAGAATAAGAGAAGTAAAATAAAGAGCTTTCACACCTGCGGCCATACCACCCTGAAAGCGCCTGATTTCGGAAGCTAAGCAGGGTTGGGCCTGGTTAGTACCTCGATGGGAGACCGCCTGGGAATACCAGCTGTTGTAGGCTTTTTCTTTTCTCACAGTCCGGGGAGAGCTTTTTGCCATGTGTTTCTTGCTCATCATCAAAGCTTTAAACCCTTATTTGAACCTTCTCACCTTCTCTGTCCTGTCCCAGGGCTTATAATTCTTTTTGTCTGACGACAAGCAGCAGCAGCAGCAGCAGCAGCAGCAGCAGCAACAGAATAAGAGAAGTAAAATAAAAAACTTTCACACCTGCGGCCATACCACCCTGAAAGCGCCCGATCTCGTCTGATCTCGGAAGCTAAGCAGGGTTGGGCCTGGTTAGTACCTGGATGGGAGACCGCCTAGGAATACCAGGTGTTGTAGGCTT
>NC_071088.1:142473332-142475832 GCF_027358695.1 Spea bombifrons | reverse complement strand
TGAACCTTCTCACCTTCTCTGTCCTGTCCCAGGGCTTATAATTCTTTCTGTCTGACGACAAGCAGCAGCAGCAGCAGCAGCAGCAGCAGCAGCAGCAGCAGCAGCAGCAGCAGCAGCAGCAGCAGCAGCAGCAGCAGCAACAGAATAAGAGAAGTAAAATAAAAAACTTTCACACCTGCGGCCATACCACCCTGAAAGCGCCCGATCTTGTCTGATCTCGGAAGCTAAGCAGGGTTGGGCCTGGTTAGTACCTGGATGGGAGACCGCCTGGGAATACCAGGTGTTGTAGGCTTTTAATTTTTTCTCACAGTCCGGGGAGAGCTTTTTGCCATGTGTTTCTTGCTCATCATCAAAGCTTTAAACCCTTATTTGAACCTTCTCACCTTCTCTGTCCTGTCCCAGGGCTTATAATTCTTTCTGTCTGACGACAAGCAGCAGCAGCAGCAGCAGCAGCAGCAGCAGCAGCAGCAGCAGCAGCAGCAGCAGCAGCAGCAGCAGCAGCAGCAGCAGCAGCAGCAGCAGCAGCAGCAGCAGCAACAGAATAAGAGAAGTAAAATAAAGAGCTTTCACACCTGCGGCCATACCACCCTGAAAGCGCCTGATCTCGGAAGCTAAGCAGGGTTGTTCCTGGTTAGTACCTGGATGGGAGACCGCCTGGGAATACCAGGTGTTGTAGGCTTTTTCTTTTCTCACAGTCCGGGGAGAGCTTTTTGCCATGTGTTTCTTGCTCATCATCAAAGCTTTAAACCCTTATTTGAACCTTCTCACCTTCTCTGTCCTGTCCCAGGGCTTATAATTCTTTTTGTCTGACGACAAGCAGCAGCAGCAGCAGCAGCAGCAGCAGCAGCAGCAGCAGCAGCAGCAGCAGCAACAGAATAAGAGAAGTAAAATAAAAAACTTTCACACCTGCGGCCATACCACCTTGAAAGCGCCCGATCTCGTCTGATCTCGGAAGCTAAGCAGGGTTGGGCCTGGTTAGTACCTGGATGGGAGACCGCCTGGGAATACCAGGTGTTGTAGGCTTTTAATTTTTTCTCACAGTCCGGGGAGAGCTTTTTGCCATGTGTTTCTTGCTCATCATCAAAGCTTTAAACCCTTATTTGAACCTTCTCACCTTCTCTGTCCTGTCCCAGGGCTTATAATTCTTTTTGTCTGACGACAAGCAGCAGCAGCAGCAGCAGCAGCAGCAGCAGCAGCAGCAGCAGCAGCAGCAGCAGCAACAGAATAAGAGAAGTAAAATAAAAAACTTTCACACCTGTGGCCATACCACCCTGAAAGCGCCCGATCTTGTCTGATCTCGGAAGCTAAGCAGGGTTGGGCCTGGTTAGTACCTGGATGGCAGACCGCCTGGGAATACCAGGTGTTGTAGGCTTTTAATTTTTTCTCACAGTCCGGGGAGAGCTTTTTGCCATGTGTTTCTTGCTCATCATCAAAGCTTTAAACCCTTATTTGAACCTTCTCACCTTCTCTGTCCTGTCCCAGGGCTTATAATTCTTTCTGTCTGACGACAAGCAGCAGCAGCAGCAGCAGCAGCAGCAGCAGCAGCAGCAGCAGCAGCAGCAGCAGCAGCAGCAGCAGCAGCAGCAGCAGCAGCAGCAGCAGCAGCAGCAGCAGCAGCAGCAGCAGCAGCAGCAGCAACAGAATAAGAAAAGTAAAATAAAGAGCTTTCACACCTGCGCCCATACCACCCTGAAAGCGCCTGATCTCGGAAGCTAAGCAGGGTTGGGCCTGGTTAGTACCTGGATGGGAGACCGCCTGGGAATACCAGGTGTTGTAAGCTTTTTCTTTTCTCACAGTCCGGGGAGAGCTTTTTGCCATGTGTTTCTTGCTCATCATCAAAGCTTTAAACCCTTATTTGAACCTTCTCACCTTCTCTGTCCTGTCCCAGGGCTTATAATTCTTTCTGTCTGACGACAAGCAGCAGCAGCAGCAGCAGCAGCAGCAGCAGCAGCAGCAGCAGCAGCAGCAGCAGCAACAGAATAAGAGAAGTAAAATAAAAAACTTTCACACCTGCGGCCGTACCACCCTGAAAGCGCCCGATCTCGTCTGATCTCGGAAGCTAAGCAGGGTTGGGCCTGGTTAGTACCTGGATGGGAGACCGCCTGGGAATACCAGGTGTTGTAGTCTTTTTCTTTTCTCACAGTCCGGGGAGAGCTTTTTGCCATGTGTTTCTTGCTCATCATCAAAGCTTTAAACCCTTATTTGAACCTTCTCACCTTCTCTGTGCAGTCCCAGGGCTTATAATTCTTTCTGTCTGACGACAAGCAGCAGCAGCAGCAGCAGCAGCAGCAGCAGCAGCAGCAGCAGCAGCAGCAGCAGCAGCAGCAGCAGCAGCAGCAGCAGCAGCAGCAGCAGCAGCAGCAGCAGCAGCAGCAGCAGCAGCAGCAGCAGCAGCAGCAGCAGCAGCAGCAGAATAAGAGAAGTAAAATAAAAAACTTTCACACCTGCGGCCATACCACCCTGAAAGCGCCTGATCTCGGAAGCTAAGCAGGGTTGGGCC
>NC_071088.1:142465832-142468332 GCF_027358695.1 Spea bombifrons | reverse complement strand
TGTTGTAGGCTTTTAATTTTTTCTCACAGTCCGGGGAGAGCTTTTTTCCATGTGTTTCTTGCTCATCATCAAAGCTTTAAACCCTTGTTTGAACCTTCTCACCTTCTCTGTCCTGTCCCAGGGCTTATAATTCTTTCTGTCTGACGACAAGCAGCAGCAGCAGCAGCAGCAGCAGCAGCAGCAGCAGCAGCAGCAGCAGCAGCAGCAGCAGCAGCAGAATAAGAGAAGTAAAATAAAGAACTTTCACACCTGCGGCCATACCACCCTGAAAGCGCCCGATCTCGTCTGATCTCGGAAGCTAAGCAGGGTTGGGCCTGGTTAGTACCTGGATGGGAGACCACCTGGGAATACCAGGTGTTGTAAGCTTTTTCTTTTCTCACAGTCCGGGGAGAGCTTTTTGCCATGTGTTTCTTGCTCATCATCAAAGCTTTAAACCCTTATTTGAACCTTCTCACCTTCTCTGTCCTGTCCCAGGGCTTATAATTCTTTCTGTCTGACGACAAGCAGCAGCAGCAGCAGCAGCAGCAGCAGCAGCAGCAGCAGCAGCAGCAGCAGCAGCAGCAGCAGCAGCAGCAGCAGCAGCAACAGAATAAGAGAAGTAAAATAAAAAACTTTCACACCTGCGGCCATACCACCCTGAAAGCGCCCGATCTCGTCTGATTTCGGAAGCTAAGCAGGGTTGGGCCTGGTTAGTACCTGGGTGGGAGACCGCCTGGGAATACCAGGTGTTGTAGGCTTTTTCTTTTCTCACAGTCCGGGGAGAGCTTTTTGCCATGTGTTTCTTGCTCATCATCAAAGCTTTAAACCCTTATTTGAACCTTCTCACCTTCTCTGTCCTGTCCCAGGGCTTATAATTCTTTCTGTCTGACGACAAGCAGCAGCAGCAGCAGCAGCAGCAGCAGCAGCAGCAGCAGCAGCAGCAGCAGCAGCAGCAGCAGCAACAGAATAAGAGAAGTAAAATAAAAGACTTTCACACCTGCAGCCATTCCACCCTGAAAGCACCTGATCTCGTCTGATCTCAGAAGCTAAGCAGGGTTGGGCCTGGTTAGTACCTGGATGGGAGACCGCCTGGGAATACCAGGTGCTGTAGGCTTTTTCTTTTCTCACAGTCCGGGGAGAGCTTTTTGCCATGTGTTTCTTGCTCATCATCAAAGCTTTAAACCCTTATTTGAACCTTCTCACCTTCTCTGTCCTGTCCCAGGGCTTATAATTCTTTCTGTCTGACGACAAGCAGCAGCAGCAGCAGCAGCAGCAGCAGCAGCAGCAGCAGCAGCAGCAGCAGCAGCAGCAGCAGCAGCAGCAGCAGCAGCAGCAGCAGCAGCATAAGAGAAGTAAAATAAAAAACTTTCACACCTGCGGCCATACCACCCTGAAAGCGCCCGCTCTCGTCTGATCTCGGAAGCTAAGCAGGGTTGGGCCGGGTTAGTACCTGGATGGGAGACCGCCTGGGAATACCAGGTGTTGTAGGCTTTTAATTTTTTCTCACAGTCCGGGGAGAGCTTTTTGCCATGTGTTTCTTGCTCATCATCAAAGCTTTAAACCCTTATTTGAACCTTCTCACCTTCTCTGTCCTGTCCCAGGGCTTATAATTCTTTTTGTCTGACGACAAGCAGCAGCAGCAGCAGCAGCAGCAGCAGCAGCAGCAGCAGCAGCAGCAGCAGCAGCAGCAACAGAATAAGAGAAGTAAAATAAAAAACTTTCACACCTGCGGCCATACCACCCTGAAAGCGCCCGATCTCGTCTGATCTCGGAAGCTAAGCAGGGTTGGGCCTGGTTAGTACCTGGATGGGAGACCGCCTGGGAATACCAGGTGTTGTAGGCTTTTAATTTTTTCTCACAGTCCGGGGAGAGCTTTTTGCCATGTGTTTCTTGCTCATCATCAAAGCTTTAAACCCTTATTTGAACCTTCTCACCTTCTCTGTCCTGTCCCAGGGCTTATAATTCTTTTTGTCTGACGACAAGCAGCAGCAGCAGCAGCAGCAGCAGCAGCAGCAGCAGCAGCAGCAGCAGCAGCAGCAGCAGCAGCAGCAGCAGCAGCAGCAGCAGCAGCAGCAGCAACAGAATAAGAGAAGTAAAATAAAAAACTTTCACACCTGCGGCCATACCACCCTGAAAGTGCCCGATCTCGTCTGATCTCGGAAGCTAAGCAGGGTTGGGCCTGGTTAGTACCTGGATGGGAGACCGCCTGGGAATGCCAGGTGTTGTAGGCTTTTAATTTTTTCTCACAGTCCAGGGAGAGCTTTTTGCCATGTGTTTCTTGCTCATCATCAAAGCTTTAAACCCTTATTTGAACCTTCTCACCTTCTCTGTCCTGTCCCAGGGCTTATAATTCTTTTTGTCTGACGACAAGCAGCAGCAGCAGCAGCAGCAGCAGCAGCAGCAGCAGCAGCAGCAACAGAATAAGAGAAGTAAAATAAAAAACTTTCACACCTGAGGCCATACCACCCTGAAAGCGCCCGATCTCGTCTGATCTCGGAAGCTAAGCAGGGTTG
This sequence comes from Spea bombifrons, assembly GCF_027358695.1. NCBI lineage: Eukaryota > Metazoa > Chordata > Amphibia > Anura > Pelobatidae > Spea > Spea bombifrons. Next base: position 142,465,840 of record NC_071088.1, on the reverse strand, counting down.
GGCCTGGT
>NC_071088.1:142440832-142443332 GCF_027358695.1 Spea bombifrons | reverse complement strand
TTCTCACCTTCTCTGTCCTGTCCCAGGGCTTATAATTCTTTTTGTCTGACGACAAGCAGCAGCAGCAGGAGCAGCAGCAGGAGCAGCAGCAGCAGCAGCAGCAGCAGAAGCAGAAGCAGAAGAAGCAGAAGCAGCAGAAGCAGCAGCAGAAGCAGCAGCAGCAGCAGCAGCAGCAGCAGCAGCAACAGAATAAGAGAAGTAAAATAAAAAACTTTCACACCTGCGGCCATACCACCCTGAAAGTGCCCGATCTCGTCTGATCTCGGAAGCTAAGCAGGGTTGGGCCTGGTTAGTACCTGGATGGGAGACCGCCTGGGAATACAAGGTGTTGTAGGCTTTTTCTTTTCTCACAGTCCGGGGAGAGCTTTTTGCCATGTGTTTCTTGCTCATCATCAAAGCTTTAAACCCTTATTTGAACCTTCTCACCTTCTCTGTCCTGTCCCAGGCTTATAATTCTTTCTGTCTGACGACAAGCAGCAGCAGCAGCAGCAGCAGCAGCAGCAGCAGCAGCAGCAGCAGCAGCAGCAACAGAATAAGAGAAGTAAAATAAAAAACTTTCACACCTGCGGCCATACCACCCTGAAAGCGCCCGATCTCGTCTGATCTCGGAAGCTAAGCAGGGTTGGGCCTGGTTACTACCTGGATGGGAGACCGCCTGGGAATACCAGGTGTTGTAGGCTTTTTCTTTTCTCACAGTCCGGGGAGAGCTTTTTGCCATGTGTTTCTTGCTCATCATCAAAGCTTTAAACCCTTATTTGAACCTTCTCACCTTCTCTGTCCTGTCCCAGGGCTTATAATTCTTTTTGTCTGACGACAAGCAGCAGCAGCAGCAGCAGCAGCAGCAGCAGCAGCAGCAGCAGCAGCAGCAGCAGCAGCAGCAGCAGCAGCAGCAGCAGCAGCAGCAGCAGCAGCAGCAGCAGCAGCAGCAGCAGCAGCAGCAGCAGCAGCAGCAGCAGCAGCAGCAGCAGCAGCAGCAGCAGCAGAATAAGAGAAGTAAAATAAAAAACTTTCACACCTGCGGCCATACCACCCTGAAAGCGCCTGATCTCGGAAGCTAAGCAGGGTTGGGCCTGGTTAGTACCTGGATGGGAGACCCCCTGGGAATACCAGGTGTTGTAGGCTTTTAATTTTTTCTCACAGTCCGGGGAGAGCTTTTTGCCATGTGTTTCTTGCTCATCATCAAAGCTTTAAACCCTTATTTGAACCTTCTCACCTTCTCTGTCCTGTCCCAGGGCTTATAATTCTTTCTGTCTGACGACAAGCAGCAGCAGCAGCAGCAGCAGCAGCAGCAGCAGCAGCAGCAGCAACAGAATAAGAGAAGTAAAATAAAAAACTTTCACACCTGCGGCCATACCACCACGAAAGCGCCCGATCTCGTCTGATCTCGGAAGCTAAGCAGGGTTGGGCCTGGTTAGTACCACCTGGATGGGAGACCGCCTGGGAATACCAGGTGTTGTAGTCTTTTTCTTTTCTCACAGTCCGGGGAGAGCTTTTTGCCATGTGTTTCTTGCTCATCATCAAAGCTTTAAACCCTTATTTGAACCTTCTCACCTTCTCTGTGCAGTCCCAGGGCTTATAATTCTTTCTGTCTGACGACAAGCAGCAGCAGCAGCAGCAGCAGCCGCAGCAGCAGCAGCAGCAGCAGCAGAATAAGAGAAGTAAAATAAAAAACTTTCACACCTGCGGCCATACCACCCTGAAAGCGCCCGATCTCGTCTGATCTCGGAAGCTAAGCAGGGTTGGGCCTGGTTAGTACCTGGATGGGAGACCGCCTGGGAATACCAGGTGTTGTAGGCTTTTAATTTTTTCTCACAGTCCGGGGAGAGCTTTTTGCCATGTGTTTCTTGCTCATCATCAAAGCTTTAAACCCTTATTTGAACCTTCTCACCTTCTCTGTCCTGTCCCAGGGCTTATAATTCTTTTTGTCTGACGACAAGCAGCAGCAGCAGCAGCAGCAGCAGCAGCAGCAGCAGCAGCAGCAGCAGCAGCAGCAGCAGCAGCAGCAGCAGCAGCAGCAGCAGCAGCAGCAACAGAATAAGAGAAGTAAAATAAAAAACTTTCACACCTGCGGCCATACCACCCTGAAAGCGCCCGATCTCGTCTGATCTCGGAAGCTAAGCAGGGTTGGGCCTGGTTAGTACCTGGATGGGAGACCGCCTGGGAATACCAGGTGTTGTAGGCTTTTAATTTTTTCTCACAGTCCGGGGAGAGCTTTTTGCCATGTGTTTCTTGCTCATCATCAAAGCTTTAAACCCTTATTTGAACCTTCTCACCTTCTCTGTCCTGTCCCAGGGCTTATAATTCCTTTTGTCTGACGACAAGCAGCAGCAGCAGCAGCAGCAGCAGCAGCAGCAGCAGCAGCAGCAGCAGCAGCAGCAGCAGCAGCAGCAGCAGCAGCAGCAGCAGCAGCAGCAGCAGCAGCAGCAGCAGCAGCAGCAGCAGCAGCAGCAGAATAAGAGAAGTAAAATAAAAAACTTTCACACCTGCGGCCATACCACCC